>NC_089750.1:1226707-1241707 GCF_040412425.1 Macrobrachium rosenbergii | reverse complement strand
ATTTCAGTTCTAAAATAGGATTCGATGTTGCCTGCATCATATTGTTTGTGATGCAGTATTTCTCTCTCTCTCTCTCTCTCTCTCTCTCTCTCTCTCTCTCTGTTTTGTCTGTCTGTCTGTCTCTCTCTCTCTCTCTCTCTGCCTGCCTGTCTGTCTGTATGTCTCTCTCTCTCTCTCTCTCTCTCTCTCTCTCTCTCTCTCTCTCTCTCTCTCTTGTGAACTTAGATATATAACCCCCTGTGGACAAAGGCACACAACCCCATCCTTTCTCTCTCTCTCTCTCTCTCTCTCTCTCTCTCTCTCTCTCTTCTCTCTCTCTCTCTCTATCTCTCATGAACTTACAGTAGATATATAACCGCTGTGGACAAAGGCACACAAACCCCCATCCTTTCTCTCTCTCTCTCTCTCTCTCTCTCTCTCTCTCTCTCTCTCTCTCTCTCTTGTGAACTTAGATATATAACGCTGTGGACAAAGGCACACAACCCCCACCCATCCTTTCTCTCTCTCTCTCTCTCTCTCTCTCTCTCTCTCTCTCTCTCTCTCTCTCTCTCTCGTGAACGTAGATATAACCTTGTGGACAAAGACTCTCTCTCTCTCTCTCTCTCTCTCTCTCTCTCTCTCTCTCTCTCTCTCTCTCTCTCTCTCTCTCTTGAACTTACAGTAGATATATAATGCTGTGGACAAAGGCACACAAACCCCATCCTTCTCTCTCTCTCTCTCTCTCTCTCTCTCTCTCTCTCTCTCTCTCGTGAACTTAGATATATAACCCTGTGGACAAAGGCACCCAACGCCCCCATCCTTTCTCTCTCTCTCTCGTGAACGTAGATATAACCTTGTGGACAAAGACTCTCTCTCTCTCTCTCTCTCTCTCTCTCTCTCTCTCTCTCTCTCTCTCTCTCTCTCTCTGTCTCTTCTGCCGAATGCAGTTATGAACACTGTAACAACAACAATCTAACTTAGACAAAATACACCTTGGTTTTAATTCTCCTCAGTTTGGCTTTGCTTTATTGTGACTCATTACCAAGTTGTTTTGATTTAGAAATAGTCTAATTTGGGGAGTATGAGACTGAACTTGAAAAATAAAATACTATTTATTTATCAGTCGATTTTGTACCTTAGTCCTGCTCCACTTCAATATTTTATAGTATTTAAATTGACATAATAGACACTGGACTTAGTGGTTATGTATACGTGAGAATATTATTTTTTAATTTGCAGACTTTAAAGTCAAAACATCTAAGTATACTCACAAGGAATATATATACATACATATACATATACATATACATGAGAATATTATTTTTTAATTTACAGAACTTAAAGTCAAAACATCTAAGTATACTCACAAGGAATATATATACATACATATACATATATATATATATATATATATATATATATATATATATATATATATATATATACATATATATATATATATATATATATATATATCAATCCTCCTAATCAGGTTTACATAATTACGAAAATACCTAATTCATTAAAACTACAACGCGCTAATTACAACACTTCAAAAATTATTAATGCACCGAAAACCAGACGTATCTACAAACGCGTACATTGTCATTAAAAAACATTTGCAATAAAACTTCCAGATTCAATAACGCATTACCTTAGTGTGACTAATGTGATATTTCAAACTTCAGCTCATTTCAAGAGCTTTTTCTCTTTTATAAAATTAATGAAGGGTAGAATTCTTACTAAATGCATCCTCTCTCTCTCTCTCTCTCTCTCTCTCTCCCTTTTAAAATTCACATCTCGCTTGTCATTTTGTAGAGCGAGAACAGGAAGATACGTTTCAGTAAAGGTTAGTCTGACCTTTCAAGAATGAAGGATGAGAAAAAAAATATTGTTGGAACAAAATAAAGTGAATACGATGAGAGTTTCGCAACAGATTATCAAAATGTTTTCAGAAGAGTAGGGCACAGGTGATGACGCTAGAGAAAAGGAGAGAGAGAGAGAGAGAGAGAGAGAGAGAGAGAGAGAGAGAGAGAGAGAGAGAGAGAGGGATTACAGAATGATTTTCGAGATAGGTTATCAGAGTTTCAGATTGATAAATCTCAGGTGATGATACTGAAAAAGTGGTAGGTGAGAGAGAGAGAGAGAGAGAGAGAGAGAAATTTCAACATAAACTATCAAATATTTTCAGAATAGTGAGGCACAGGTTATGAAACTAAAGAAAATCGAAGTGAGAGAGAGAGAGAGAGAGAGAGAGAGAGAGAGAGAGAGAGACGGCAGTTGATAAAGAGATACAGAAAGAATGTCTAAAATTGTTTATCAAACAATTTCAGGATATTAAAACACAGGTTATGAAACTAAAAAAAAAATGGAAGTGAGAGAGAGAGAGAGAGAGAGAGAGAGAGAGAGAGAGAGAGAGAGAGAGAGAGAGGAGGAGGAGGAGGAGGAGGAGGAGGAGGAGGAGGAGGAGGAGGGGAACGGAATACTCAACACCTCACAGCTCAATACTTGTGTTTAAAGCAAGAATATGATACAGTTGCTAGTCTTTCACTCTTCAGCACTGCGTTCGTTCTCCTACATTTCCCTATTCCTTGTTTATTTCCCTGTCGTTCTTTTCCTTTTTCCTTAATGGTTCCTTTGGTATGATTAACATCCCCAAATAACTATGCAATTAGAATCTCAAAAGATCAAGCGAAGATGCAATTACTACCCTTCAACAATTCGCATTGTATTTTAATCATTCATCTATTTTTATCTATTTATCGATTTATTAATCTATTTTTTTTCTTTTATAATAACTTATCCCTTCTTTCTGTATTTCCTTTCAGCTTCTGTAACTTCTTTCAAATGAAAACCATGTTCTTTGGAAGTCTCTTGTTCCATATGAATAGGGTTCATCTCCTGAATAATAATAATAATAATAATAATAATAATAATAATAATAATAATAATAATAATAATACCATATTTTTGGAAGCTTAAATTTCAAGTCAATGGCCCCTGTGGTCTTGTTCCATATGAATAGGGGTTTATCCGCTGAATAATAATAATAATAATAATAATAATAATAATAATAATAATAATAATAATAATAATAATAATAATAAAGTTGAAAGTTAGTTCAATAAATCTTAATAATAATAATAATAATAATAATGGTTAAACGGGTTTCGATGAATTAGGTAGCGTCTTTGACAATTAGTAAAAAAAAAAAAATCGTGGCTATAAAAAAAAGTAAAAAATGCGTCGAAGTTTCTTCGGCGCAATCGAATTTTCTCTACAGCGTATAATGCTGTATGAAACTTTCAGCCGCGGCCTATGGAACTTTCAGCCACGGTCCGATGGTGGCCTTTGTTGTTGGCACCCATAGCGGTGCCAGACGCACGATCATGGATAACTTTAACCTTGAGTAAAATAAAAACTACTGAAGCTAGAGGGCTGCAATTTGGTAAGTTTGAAGATTGGAGGGTGGATGATCAACATACCAAATTGCAGCCCTCTAGCCTCATTAGTTTTTAAGATCTGAGGGCGGACAGAAAAAGTGCGGACAGGAAAAAATGCGGACAGAATAAAGTGCGGACGGGCGGACAAATAGCCATCTCAATAGTTTTCTTTGACAGAAAACTAAAAAAGAACAAACATATAAATAAAAACACTAACAGCTAAAACAGTTTTCTTCTACAATCGTCAAAAAATGTGGAAAACTTGACATTACGCTTCCATTGAAATTAGCTTATCTTATTTTTATGGTTTCATTTATTCCTTTTCATCATCTTTCACAGCTCCAATCATTCCTCTCGCCAGAGCTCCCATTCGTCTAACTAATGGCCTATTCAAAATTAGAAAATAACCATTAAACTTTTTCCCTTAGAGATTTATGGTCTCTTTAACAGGAATATTCATGTATCTTGCTTGAGACAAAATAATAAATATTTTAAAGAATTATCAATTTTTATTGCTACTTGTGAAGTCAGGGATTTTAAGTAATTTTTAGGGTGTTTATTTATCATAAAATTATCATTATCTCTCGCCTCAATGGATATAAATATTGTAAAAAAAATTATCAGCATTTACGGTTGCTTGTGAAAATTGGTATTTTAGATAATTTTTTAGGATATTTATTTATCTTGAAAATATTTTTTCATGAAGATTATAAATCCTGTAACAATTTGCCATTGTTTATTTTTAGCTGTGAAATTTGTGACTAAGCAATTTTTAGATGTTTATTTATCATAAAAATATTATTGTCACGTGGAAATATCTTTTGTCTATGATTTTGCCTACCAGGGAGAAAAATACTTCAAGACCATAATTATTTACGTTTTTATTGAAACGTAAAATTCTAGATAATATCTAGGAGACTTTACTGTAAAATAATTCAACAAAAATTTCGGAACATATTTACTTTTGTATGGAAATACATTAGTCCAGAGAACTTTTAGGCTAAAATATTTGTGCCTTGCAATGATATATCATAAATATTATGGAACTTTTATCAATATTTACGTTTAAATACAAATTGTATTGTTTTAAACAATTTCTATAATGAATACTTTCCATAAAATGGGATATGTTATTATTCTGTCAATATTTACTCCCAGATTGAAACTGACAGTTCCAAAGAATTTCAAGTTTCACATTTTAGCTTTAAATTCCAAAGAGTTTGGTACTGTAAATAATGCATTCTTGAAGACTGCATCAGTGGTTACACTTCCATACAATACATTAATTATATAAGAATGTTTAAGTTAAAAGATAAAGTCCTCCTGAGCTTCGCTGGACTCCGGTTTCTTAGGCCAGTGTGTCGCTAGGCCCACTTTTCAACACCCCAGCCAAAGGGCTGGTACCTGTTTTCTTACTAACCCTCTCGAGTTTTCCGACCGTTAGGTTAGCGGGCCACTGGGTTTATATGCAATGTTGCCATCCCCAAGCCACAAGTGAGCTGAGGGATTTGAACTCCTGTCATCTCGACTGGTAGCCGGGAACCTTTCCATTGCGCCACCACGGCAACATAAGAATGTTTAGGAAAAAATAATTTACTTTTTTCTGTAAGTTCACTAATAAGAGGGGTGCTTCCTTGAGTGGAGAGAGAGAGAGAGAGAGAGAGAGAGAGAGAGAGAGTGGAACCAGGTCATTTCTGAACAGTTATGCAAATTCATCGGAAAATTAGAGGCGGGTATGACAAAATGATTGCTTCCTTTATCACACCTGCCAATGCCAGGCCTACCCGACTGCTTATCCCAAAAAGGGAAAATATAAAATACGGGGAAACAGAAAATTTAAAATAGAAATAAAAGGATCCTGTTGGGTTGATGAAAGACGTCGTTTCTTTGATTTACAAACAGGGCTTAGCCCAAATTCTCTCTCTCTCTCTCTCTCTCTCTCTCTCTCTCTCTCTCTCTCTCTCTCTCTCTCTCTCTCTCTTTTGTGCGTTTGAGAATTCCTTCTATTTACAAATATGGCTTAATCCAACTTCACCTTCTCCCCCTTTTAGTTCGCTGTAAAAGAAAACTATTGTGACGGCTTTGTCTATCGGTCCGCACTGTCCGCACTTTTCCTGTCCGCACTTTTTTTCTGTCCGCCCTCAGATCCTAAAAACTACTGAGGCTAGAGGGCTGCCAATTGGTATTTTGATCATCCACCCTCCAATCATCAAACATACCAAATTGCAGCCCTCTAGCCTCAGTAGTTTTTATTTTATTGAAAATTAAAGTTAGCCATAATCGTGCGTCTGGCAACGATATAGGACAGGCCACTACCGGGCCTTGGTTATACACTGTACAGAAAACTCGGCGCATTTTTTTACTATTCTTTTTTTGGTGTGGTTTGAGACTTGTTGAATGAAATTTACAAAGATTTTTTTTTGTTTGATGTACAAATTAATGAACGGGATATACAATCACTAAATTTCCCTTTCTCTTTTTTTTGTCTGGTTCGTAAATTACTGAAAGACATATACAATCGAGGCTTAACTATCCTGTCTAGTTTGAGTATGGCTGATTGAGGGCATTCAGCAAAATTTCATTTTTCTATCTGATTCGAGTTTTGTTGAACAACATATTCAAGATATTCCCCTCCGTCTGACCTGAAAATTGATAAACTATATATAGTGTTATAATGCAAAAGAACATTTATTTTTTTTTATCTTTGTGATTTGAGAACTACTGAACTAGATATACAAATATAGCTTATTTTTTTCTATTCCATTTCAAGACTGCTGGCCGAGTTATACAAACAAACTTCCTATTTCTATTTGATTTGAGAAATTCTGAACAATTATTTAGCCTTTTGTCTTTGAAACTACTTAATGCCAGTTAATTAGTTAATTTCCAATGTGTATGTTTGTGTGTTTTGTGTACTTGTTCGTCTAATTATTAATCGTGAATTAAATGAGTTAAAAATGCTAGTTTTGCAATATGCAGTTCTGCACACGCAATGTCTCGTTGAATATTTCGACTATAATTGAATTTTTAAAGTAACTAAGAAACCTTGGCTTTTATCCATTACTTCTTTTCATCGAAACTGGGCAAATGACAGCTTATAATTAAATATTGAACATAATTCGAGGTATAATGATTTTAGTGGGTGTACTGGGTAAAAAACCAGTCTCTTCTCTACCCTTGATATTTTACAAGTTAAACTGAACTTTTCCAAGTTTTAATTATGCAGATATGCTACATGAATATTCATAGAAATAGAACAATAGTACACAATTTAGATCCATTAAGTTCAAGGATACTTTGGGTGAAAATCAAGTATATTATCTTTCTTTGATGTTTTACTTTTCAAACTGAACTTTTGTGTATTTTAATTATGTAGACACACTGCATAATTATTTGTAGAATCACAACAATGAATACGTGAATTAGAATGTACAATCATTTCAAGGGTATGTTGAGTAAAAATCAAGTATATTCTCTTCCTTTGATATTTCACTCGACAAACTGAACTTTTCTTCCTTTTAATTATATAGATTTGCTACATAATTATTTGAAATTATGGAGATATGCTACATAATTATTAGAATTTATGTAGATATGCTACATAATTATTTGAATTTATGTAGTTATGCTACAAGATTATTTGAAATTATGTAGTTATGCTACAAGATTATTTGAAATTGTGTAAATATGCTGCATAATTATTTGAAATTATGTAGATATGCTAAATAATTACTTGAAATTATGTAGATATGCCACATAATTATTTGAAATTATGTAGATATGCTACATAATCAGATGAAGTTATGTACATATGCTACATAATTATTTGAAATTCTCTAAATATGCTACATAATTAATTGAAATTATGCATTGAATTATGCAGAGATGCTACATAATTACTTGAAATTATGTAGATATGCTACATAATTAATTTAAATTATGTAGATATGCTACACAATTATTTGAAATTATGTAGTTATGCTACATAATTATTTGAAAGTATGTAGACATGATACAAGATTATCTGAAATTGTGTAGATATGCTACATAATTACTTGAAAGTATGTAGATATGCTATAAAATTGTTTGAAATTACGTAGATATGCTACAAAATTATTTGAAATAAATGGAAAGACTCTTGAATAAACATCCTTTATTCCTGAGAATCTTGCCGGAGGAGAAAAAGAAGTATAGAGTGATTCAAAGTCTTGATCATGAGATAGTATCTTCGAACAGTGCCATAGACTTCAGTAGAAACTGAATCATGAAAACGCGATTCTGAAAATAATCGCGAAAACATTATTTTTATTTGACGAGCTCAAATCGAGATGCTTTCTTCAATGCTTTTCACATGTTAATGTTGAAACGCGTTCTTAGGAATTTCAATAATAGATGCTAGAAATAGAACTCACTGCGAAAAGATCGCATTAAAATTTTACACTTAAAGGTCTTAGTTCAAGCATTTGCGTAAACATCTACTTTAGCGGACTAAACTGGAATGGATTAGAAGTATAATTCCATAATTCCTGTGTATAACAGCTGTATTTCACTTGAATAGAAAAAAAAGAATGAACGTTTACTATCCTAGAAATTAATGAAAAACACTTTATATGTTTTAAACTGTTTTGATCTTGGATAACCAACTTTTATACACACACACACACATATATATGTGTGTATATATATATAAATGTATATATATATATATATATATATATATATATATATATATATATATATATATATATATACATACATACATACATATACATACTGTATATATACATGCTTCCTCTCTCTCTCTCTCTCTCTCTCTCTCTCTCTCTCTCTCTCTCTCTCTCTCTCTCTCTCCTTATCAAGCTAAAGTTTTCCCAGTCAATGTTCGCCAAGGTAAGGGGCTCAGGTGAGTTGGGAGCCCGCCCTGACACTTAGCGCCTCCCAAAGGTGTTGTATTTATAATTCCAGCGTCTAAGATGCTATCAAGCTGTTTAACGCGAGGGTAGAACCTTCATATATCCGTAGGATACGCAGCCCTCAGGAGTCCAATTGACGCGGTGGCTGCTTCTCCTTCAGGAGTTATAGGTATTTGTTAATTCGTCGAAAAAGTGTAATATATATTTTAAAGTTATACCTCCCTTGATGGCTGTGTGGGTTAAGGCGTCACTGTAGTCCTGAGTTCTTGTCTTCCGTGGTTCGAGCCCGCGAGACGACTAACTTATTATCAACTAAAAAATTCCCTTTTGGGTAATGTATATGAAAATATATTATTTTCGAGGTAAAGCAATTAGATATTAAAAGACATTTGTAGTTTAATGCTATATTTAATGTATTATATATATATATATATATATATATATATATATATATATATATATATATATATATATATATATATATATATATATATATATATATATATATATATATATAAACTCTCAACAACATCTCACAAACCAAACCAAAAAAAAAAAAACTATAAAAAATTCCACGTAAAAGAAAAAAAAAAGAAAACATTCACACGCACACACCACAAAATAATGAAAAATAATTCAACTGAAGAAATCAACGAAAAGTTGGTTTTAGCGTCGTTTCAAAAACCGTCCTTAATTGCCAAAGCGCTGATTAGCAGAATGAATAGTTCAGTGCGGTTATTGGATGAATGAAATAAAATAGAAAAGAATGACACAGCTTTAGAATTGTTTGGCATTGTATGTATGTATGTATGTATGTATGTATGTATGTATGTATGTATGTATGTATACACATACATACATACATTCATAATATAAATGACACAGTTTATGAGCAAATAAATTTTTAAAAATGTATGTATGTATGTATGTATGTATGTATGTATGTATGTATGTATGTATGTATGTATGTATACACATACATGCATACATTCATAAAATATAAATGACACAGTTTAGCGAGCAAATAAATTTTTAAAAATGTATGTATGTATGTATGTATGTATGTATGTATGTATGTATGTATGTATGTATGTATGTATGTATACACATACATACATACATACATACATACATACATTAAATATAAATTACACAGTTTAGCAAGCAACTCAATTTCTAACAATATATGTATGTATGTATGTATGTATGTATGTATGTATGTATGTATGTATGTATGTATGTATACACTTACGTACATACTTACATACATACATACATAAAATATAAATTACACAGTTTAGCAAGCAGCTCAATTTCTAAAAATGAGTGTATGCGTTGTATGTATGTATGCACATACATACATACATACATACATACATACATACATACATACATACATACATACATACATACTTAAAATGTAAATGAAACAGTTTAGCATGTAACTCAATTTCTAAAAATGTATGTATGTATGTAGGTATACACATACATACATACATACATACATACATACATACATACATACATGCATAAAATATAAATTACACAGTTTAGCAAGCCACTCAATTTCTACATACATACATATATATACATAAAATATAAATATAAAAATACACGGATGTATGTATGTATAGACATACACACATCCATACATACATACATGCATACATTTTTATAAATTGAATCGTTTGCTAAATTGTGTAATTCAGCATTTTTTCGCTTTATGCTACGCTTGACGATTCGCTGCTCTAAGGTAATACAACACTTTGGCATTTTGCTTGAAGATTATTTTTTAAAATGAAATAATCATATTACCCCCGGTAAAAGTCAGTTATAGAATTTTTTGGCTTTTGAGAAATATGCCCGACAGGAAAATAAAATGAAATTCCTGTAAAATTATTTTCACTCTTTAGTGCATTTTTATAAAAGCGTGTTTTAGAAAACTGTTTTTTTATATTTCTTTTATTTATTTACTATTTCAGAGGCAAAAGTAATTATGCAATAGATCATCAAGTAAGGAAGTAAATAAGATAAATATATAAGTAAGGAGGAAATAGATAAATAGAGAATAAATAAATCAATATGCTTCATTCGTGGCATAATTGTTATCTGAAATGGTTTTCTTATTGGTGATACAATCACACGTATGATTGAGCGGATGGATATTGTATTGTACAATCTACCTTTCCCCTTTTGCTGATAACTGATATATAAACGTCTGATTTTGCTTTTGATTTCTGTCTAATGAACGGTAAAGATTGCTTTGGAAAAACATTCAATGTTTTATTTAGTTTTCTATAAAAGAAAACTATTGTGCCTGCTTTGTCTGTCCGTCCGCACTTTATTCTGTCCGCACTTTTTCCGTCCGCCCTCAGATCTTAAAAACTACTGAGGCTAGAGGACTGCAAATTGATATGTTGATCATCCACCCTCCAATCATCAAACATACCAAATTGCAGCCTTCTAGCCCCAGTAGTTTTGATTTTATTTAAGTTTAAAGTTAGCTATAATCGTGCTTCTGGCAGCGATATACGATGGGCCACCACCCGGCCGTGGGTAATGTTTCATGGGCAGCGGCTCATACAGCATTATACCCGACCACCTAAAATTAGATCCAGTTTCGGTGGCCTTGCTTATACGTTGTAGCGGCTGTAGAGAAAACTCGATTGCGCCGAAGAAACTTCAGCGCATTTTTTATTTGTCAATATTTTTAGCAGACAGTTTTTGTGAAATTCTGATCTTGCAGAATATAAGATGACCTTTCCTCTTTGCAAGTGTTAATAAGCAAACATTTCATTCATTTAAGCCTTAGTTCATGAATGTTGCGATTATATGATTATAGATTATTTCAACAAATAATTGATTATATACCTTTCATAAAAGATTAATTTTTTTTTCTTAGTGGAAAGTCATTAAGAAATCTTGCTCTTTCAGAATATGAGGAGACTTGTTATCTTTGCAAGCGTTAATAAGCAAATATTTCATTCATTTAAGCCTTAGTTCATGATTATATGATTATAGATTATGTCAACAAATAATTAATTTTATAGTTTTCATTAAAGTTTAATAACCTGTCACGGTACAAATCATCATCATTATTCGCTGATTTGCATTCACTTTAGTCTTGATTCATTCATGGTGCAATTATATAATTATAGATTATTTCAGCAAACAATTAATCATATCCTTTTCATAATAGATCAATAAACCTTTCACAGTAAAAGTTATCAACATCATTTGCTAATTTCCATTCACTTTAATCTTAATTATTCATGGTGCGATTATATAATTATAGATTATCTCAACAAACAATTAATCATTTCCTTTTCATAAGAGATCAATGAACCTTTCACACCAAAAGTCACCAACATCATTCGCCAAGCAAAAACATCAGCAATTTCGACTGAAACAAAATGGAATAAAACTCGCATTGGGAACAATGACAGATTATCCTTCTGTTCATATATTTAATCCTTCAGCAAACAGTTCTGATGAGTCGGAACAAAATTCATCAACGCAATCATCAACGCAATTTGCTTGGACAAGCATCAACCAATCAGATGGGAATACACGATAGAACAACATCGATAATTAGACTCAGTAGGAATTATCACCGATTATCTCCCACTGGATACTAATCAGTTCTGGATTTTTCAGCAAGCGATGATAATTGGTCGTGATAAAGATGATCAAAATCATTTCAGGAGCGAAACGTAAATTATTTTCGTCTGGAAATGAAGGTGGAACAGTTAGTCAGTTTGATAATCGACCATATGTCGCTGGATAATTATTTTTAGAGCTTTCAGAAAATGATGATAATCAGTGAAGGTATAAATTATCAAAGTAATTGATTATGAAAATAGTGATAATCAGTAAAGGAATGAATTATCAATGTCATCAATTTTGCTTTTCAGAAAAGATTAGATGAATGCAATTGAAAATAAAGAGTAATTAATCCTAAACTTTATTAGAATAAAAGTATGATCAATCATGGCATAAGAGAGAGAGAGAGAGAGAGAGAGAGAGAGAGAGAGAGAGAGAGAGAGAAAAGCTACCAAGCTTAACTTTTCCAACAATTTTTTGTTACATATCACCAACAATATCCGCCTGGCGAAGCATAAATCATTTACCAGAGCACAAAAAATATATATAAAAAAATTCAAAAAGCAAACAATAATTTTTTGAGACACACCAGGATTTTCTTACAATTAATCATGTCTACAAAAATAAAAGCGTGGCCACCAAACATGGAAGGAAATGCCACAAGAACAGAAATATATATATTATTTTTAATTTCTTGTAGCATTTCCTTCCATGTCTGGCGCCCACGATTTTATTTTTGTAGACATGATTAAATGTAAAAAAATCCTGGTGTCTCCAAAAATTATTTAATTTTTAGTGCATTTTAATAAAAGCACGTTTAAAATTTTATTTAAAATTTTTTTTTTTTACATTATACTTTTTAGTTTTAACAGAAATTATAACATGAAATTGAACGTGATATCCCGTCGAGCAAAAGACGGATTGAAAAATCCGTAGAGTTATTAATTTATCCTACAGAGTCAAAGAAGGTCTGAAAAATCCGAAGAGTTTCATACAAATCCTGAGATACTGGAAGAGGTCACCGTAGGGTCACTAGAGGTCACTGCTGACCTACTGATCATGTAAGGTTGTATTGTCACCGGGATTGAGTGACTATGCAGAATTTCAAGTCCATGGGACAAAGGGAACAGGTTGAAAATTGAGTTACAAGATTTGAGGACAGACAGACAGATGCAAAATCAAGTTAAATAAGAGTGATATTGCAATAACATTCTTAATTATCTAAACGACTAACACTCTTTGTCTTTCAAAACACTGATAAGAATATAAAGAAAATGAATAGTGCTTTGAAATAGATAAGCATCTCTAATTGGATTATCTGAGTCATGCAAAACCTTCGCCCCTGATATAGTTCTCAAAAAGAGAGAGAGAGAGAGAGAGAGAGAGAGAGAGAGAGAGAGAGAGAGAGAGAGAGAGAGAGAGAACTTGATATCATAAACTAACATCACAGAAGTATCAACTGACGGAGCAAGAACACTGCAGAGAGAGAGAGAGAGAGAGAGAGAGAGAGAGAGAGAATAATTATAGAAAATTAAATTTTATAAATCAGCTAACAGGTGCAGAGAGAGAGAGAGAGAGAGAGAGAGGCGCACAAACCTGATATGATTATCAGCTTATGAATAAACAGCCCTTCTTCTTCTTCTTCTTCTTCTTCTTCTTCTTCTTCTTCTTCTTCTTCTTCTTCTTCTTCTTCTTCTCTCTAAGATTCTGAGGAAAAAAGAGGGTGGTGTTCACCAGTGCATAAAGCGGAAGAATCACTTGCGCTCCTTTCTCTGCATCTTGGAACTCTCTCTCTCTCTCTCTCTCTCTCTCTCTCTCTCTCTCTAATATTCTAGTATTCCAGTAACTTAATTTCTCTCTCCCTCTCTCAGTCATCAATATTGCCTGATTTATAAAACTCTCTCTCTCTCTCTCTCTCTCTCTCTCTCTCTCTCTCTCTCTCTCTCTCTCTCTCTCTCTTTCGAAGACTGGAAATATCATAGTCTAAGCTGCAGATAAGTCAACTCTCTCTCTCTCTCTCTCTCTCTCTCTCTTTCAGAAGACTGGAAACATTGTAGTCTAAACTGCAGATAAGACAACTCTCTCTCTCTCTCTCTCTCTCTCTCTCTCTCTCTCTCTCTCTCTCTCTCTCTCTCTCTCTCTCCGAAAACTAGAAATGTCATCGTCTAAACTGCAGATAAGTCAACTCTCTCTCTCTCTCTCTCTCTCTCTCTCTCTCTCTCTCTCTCTCTCATCTCTCTCTCTCTCTCTCTCTCCCGAAGACATGAAACATCGTAGTCGAAAATGCAGATAAAAAAAAAAAAAAAAAAAAATGATATTTCAACTCATGGACACTCGGGTTATATCCTTCATTCCATTGCGAGAACCGAATCATAAGCATCGAGAGATCTTTCGGCTTTCTGAAGCGTCGTCAAGAGAAAAGATCAGATTCGCGAAATGTGAAATGCTGGCGACTGGCGACTTTCATTCAGGGGAAAAGCTTTGATAAGGGATTCTTTTAGGACGTCGTAAGAGTTAGGAGAATATTATATTCTAAATAAACCATTACGAAGGACGATATATCTGAGGCTAAACGATTTTTTTAGCTCGCTTATGTCCACCTACAAAAAATATAGGTTTATGTATTCAGCAACTAGAAGAAAGCTTATTCATTGTTCTTTAGCAGAGAGAAAGGCCGGACATTTTCCCATTTTATAATATCAGCTTATGTATTCAATAACTAAAAGAAAGTTAATACATTATTCTGTCTGTAAAATGAAGGTTTTAGCTCCATTTCCTAAAAGAAAAGAAAAAAATAATAAGCTTAAGTATTTAACAACTAAAAGAAAGTTTGTTCATTGTTCTTGCTCTAAAATGAAGGTTTTAGATGGATTTCCCACAATTTAAAAAATCAGCTTACGTATTCAACAACCAAAAGAAAGTTTATATATGTTACTCTTGCTGCAAAGTGATGTATTTACCTAATAATATAACGTGATTTACCTGATGATATAACGTGATATATTTATCTGTCAACATAACGTGATATATTTACCTGTTATCATAACGTGATATATTTACCC
>NC_089750.1:1194207-1219207 GCF_040412425.1 Macrobrachium rosenbergii | reverse complement strand
TAGTTTTGGTATTCGAACTGAAATGAAAAATAAATTCTAAGTGAGCTCACGTCTGAAGCAATTACTACTTTTCCATTGCACACTTACGAAAAGTGATACTTAAAGAATGCAATATCTATTTTGAGCATTCGAACTGAAATAGGAAAGATACTGATATACTCTTTCGAAACCTCCACAATGGTCATGCTCTTAAATTAATGCCGGATCAAACGAGCACCCAATTGATCCATTCTGAGAGATACTTATAGAAAGCAACGCTATTTTTAGCATTCGAACTGAAATAAAAAGAAAAATCAATTTGGTCTTTCAAAACCTCTACATTTCAAGAAATAAAAGGCGATACGGACATCCTCTTAATTCGGTGCTGGAAAAATCGAGCACCGAATAGATCCATTCTGCGAATAATGTTGGAAATATGGGGTCGCTGAAGAATCTTCGGCACGAGGTCATTATATTGCTAATTGCTCCAAAGCCCGGAGCAATTATCGGAGATAAATCCTTAATGTCACGATTAATTTTCATTGCCCTGAAATCCTCTCCTGCTTAATTGACAGTTCTTTTGATTGACTGACAGTTCTTTTGATTGACGTGAGACTGGACGGGATTTTAATTTACGAGATCGCTCCGAGATTCAAGTTGGACTGTTGGTTGAATCAAGTTGCGTTTGAATTTGAATAAAAAAATAATTTCAAAGGTTTTTCTGTTGAGGTTCGAGTTGGGTTAGCATTCGTATCCAGCTGCGTTTGAATTTTTGATGTTAATATATTTGTAGTGAGATATCTCTGATTAGGTTAATATAAGTCTCAGAGAGACTGCGTGTCCGTTTTCAGGGCAATGGTAATTGATGAAACATTTGTGTTGGAAATTTATTATTACATTATATTAATCTGTTATTGTATGTAATTGTTATAAATATTCGTAGACATAAACATATGCATGATATATATATGTATATATATATATATATATATATATATATATATATATATATATATATATATATATATATATATATATATATATATATATATATATATATATACATACATAATATATACATACCTATATATATACATATATATATATATATATATATATATATATATATATATATATATATATATATATATATATACATATATACATACAAAATACTCTTTCATCACAAACGTTGTCCTTTTTGTTCCTAACTTTCATAACAGAAATTCGCATTAAAACTGAACCCGCACCACTTTATTCAAACTGCCGATGAACATTCCACCGAATTCTCCCCGTGATCATAGTCACACCCGGCTTGTAAAATCTCTTGTATTAAATGGTTCCAGTGGAATCTATAGCATTATTCCAGTGCAATGCACTTACTGTATTGCACTAGAAATCTGGATCCTTTTAAACCTAAAAAATTTCAACCTAGGCCTGGAATTCTACCATAAAAAACCGGCCAATGAAAAATAATGTTAGTTGGGTTGCCATTACAGCTCTGAACAATTCATGAAATATCACATCGGCCACGACAATCCCTACACAAGCACGTATTCTAAAAACCCGAATTCCCTGAATTATTGAAAACTTTTACACTTTTGTTCGCTGGGATAATTTTATTCCCTTTTCTGCGATATTCAAGCAAAGGCAAAACATTTCACTACTCGGCAGGTTCCGTATGTAACTAAATATTACAGATGGCTTTCGAAAAGGCGAAAGAATCACCCGAATTGTAATGAGTTGAGTCGATGCGGCTGATTTCATAGTTTGCGTCCGTTTATGATTTCTATCAAGTTTAGGGCTGTCAAGCCAAGCTCAGGGGCACTTTCGGCTATTCAGGGCTTGATAAGACAGTGGACAGAACAAGTGCCATTCAGGACTTGATAAGACAGTGGAAAGAACAAGTGCTATTCAGGTGGTCTTGGGATAATGCTGTATGAGCCGCGGCCCATGAAACTTTAACAACGGACCGGTGGTGGCCTATTCTATATCGTTGCCAGAAGCACGATTATGGCTAACTTTAACCTTAGATAAAATAAAAACTGCTGAGGCTAGAGGGCTGCAATATGATATGTTTGATGATTGGAGGGTGGACGATCAACTTACGAATTTTCAGCCCTCTAGCCTCAGTAGTTTTTAAGATCTGGGGCGGACAGAAAAAGTGCGGACAGAATAAAGTGCGGACGGACAGACAAAGCCGGTACAATAGTTTTCTTTTGCAGAAAACTAAAAATAGAAAATAAAACAATTTGCTGGGCCGTGTTTCTGCATAACTTATCGACCGATCTAAAATTATAAACGCGAAATTAGAACTCCGTTTTGCCAACGGGAATAATTCTTGTAACGACTGATTCATATGAGACGATTAGTATTCTGAAGTATTCTATATCACGGATTGATTTGATTTTAGTGCTGGTCCGTGAAAATATAGAATGTTTAGAAAACAAATTGTCTATTTGAGTGGAATTGTTTGCCGCATGCCAGATACTTTTGTCAACAGTTTGCATGAAGATGAATTAGATATTTCAGGTTTTGGAACCTGTTGTTATTATTATTATTATTATTATTATTATTATTATTATTGTTATTATTATTATTATTATTATTATTACTTCTGACTCCTAAAACATACAAGTTTGCTATGCCTATGCCGCCCAATTGCTGCTGATTACAACCATCCCTGAATTCACGTTTGAAGTTCAATACTTCTGACGCTATTCAGCAACACGAACTGACAATACACGACTCAGACAAAGGTATAAAACCACTTGTTTCCTCGGGCTTCCTAAATGATAAACGTCCCGACATTGCGAATTCCAAGGCTCCACATTTTTTGGGGGGGAAATTCGTAACAGACACTGACAGAGCATGAGTCAGATAAACAGAGTAGAGAGTTAATATATTTAGGTGGGGGGAAGTGGGGGATTAGGAGGTGGGGAATGGGGATAGGAGATGGGGGTGTTGGGGAATTGATTCATGCTTCACCAAGCGGAAGCTGTCGATAACAGCTTCCTGGTCTGATCATTACGATTTGATGGAAGCTTTCGGCTGTATCACAGTATCATCCAGCAGTAGTTTGTACTTTCCACTCACAAAGCGAGTCTGAACTAGGTAGAAGAATTTGTTGAACAATCGAGGTTCCATGACACCCATTTATGATTGTAGAAGTTTAGTGATTATTATTATTATTATTATTATTATTATTATTATTATTATTATTATTATTATTATTATTATTATTAAAAATTTACGCATAATCGGTGTTCCATGATGCCCATTTATGATTATTGAAATTTGAGTGTTATTATTATTATTATTATTATTATTATTATTATTATTATTATTATTATTATTATTATTATTATTATTATTCAGAAGATAAACACTTATTCATATGGAACAAGCCCACCACAGGGGTCATTAACTTGAAATTCAAGCTTCCAAAAATATTATGGTGTTCATTGGAAAGAAGTTACAGAAGGTAATGGGAAATACAAAAAAGAAAGGATTGGTTATTAGAAAAAAATTATAAATCAATAAATATATTGATAAAAATAGAAATAAATGAGTGAAATACAATGTGAATTGTTTTAGGGTAGTAATGGTATTGTTTTTCAACACCACAACATTATTTTTCAATTGAATTTGTTCATTATTTAGAATGTATTATATATATATATATATATATATATATATATATATATATATATATATATATATATATATATATATTTATATATATGTGTGTGTGTATTTAATATTAGGTCATTATAAGTATATCGCTCGGATGAACTGAAATAATTATTAATGAATGCAGTTTCTCATACGCGCAAATTATTTGCATTTAAAAGTAAGCTCTGGGCTCTCTCCACTGGAATGGAACTGCGGAACTTGGTATCAAAGTTCCACTTGTTTTTTTTTTAAGAATTTTGTTTTATAATAAAATATATTCGTAATATATAAAAAGATTTATACAGCTAAACGTAATCGTTTTCTTGGAAACAATAGAATATTTCGTCTTTTATGAAACTGGTTTAAATTCTATTCACTAATATAATATAAAATTCAATTTGATGCAAAAAATACGTATATATATAATATATATATATATATATATATATATATATATATATATATATATATATATATATATATATATATATATATATATATATATATATATATATATATCGAATATGTTTTTCTGATTTCTGAATATTAGTTATAAGTAGTTTTCAGATATTTATCAACCCATACTGTATTCATTTACTTTCTCTTTCAAAGCCTTTAGGAATTTCTGGAACAAGAATAAAAATGAATTTTCAGATAGTAACAACAAAAACGTGTGTGTGTATTTATTATATATTTATAAATTTCTGAAAGCCTTAGGAAACCCAGGTCTCTCAGGTGGAAAGCAAGGGCGTTACCCACTGGGCCATACTTGAGACCTGGGTTCGATCCTGACGTGAGTCAAAAAATTTATTTCTGTTCCACACGTGATTGTGTGTTGATGATTTCTATATATATATATATATATATATATATATATATATATACACATTTATTGTAGTTACTAATTGCACTAAGTATACATTATTACTCTGTATGTGTACATTCAAGCCAAAAATAATATTCATATAGATATTTTTTTTGAGAGAGAGAGAGAGAGAGAGAGAGAGAGAGAGAGAGAGAGAGAGAGAGAGAGAGAGAGAGAGAGAGAGAGAGAGAGAGTTTGAAAGTCATTCAACGAGAGTAAATATCACATTAGAAACTGATCTCTTTTCACAGTAGAACAAATATAGATTCCTCATCACCTGATTTTTTTAGATTTCGGTGGCTTATACCAGCACTGGTCTTCACTCAAAGGCAGTCCGTCAGTGGGACAAAGTGTTGAGGGGTATAAGAAGCTGGTATGAACCCCCGCACTCTGCCCAACCAACGGGAGACGAGACCTCACAAACTTCGCACTAGAGAACGTTTCCTGATATCAAAAACCTTTTCACTCAATATCTCCATACTCTCCCTCTCTTTAGAAAGACATCTGCCTGACAGAGGTCATAGGAAGAGCCATCCCTTTGACACACCTGTCCGCAGCTGTCTGTCACCTTCCTGTGCCTTGCCGCGGTGACGTGGCACCCAGTGCCACTTTAGCAAAGTAACGGAAAGTTATTTTTTATCCACACTTGAGTTGGGCATTCATGGTATTTTTTCTTCGGTGACAGCCTATGATTTGGTACACTAGAGATCTGTTTTGGACACTGTATGCAGTTCGACGCTTTATAAATATTTTTTATACTCAAATTTCGTTGAATTCTATGGCTTTTTCATTGTTGATCAACTTCCTATTGATTTGACAATATTTTCCGAATCTTCTACGTTCTTCCAAGTTCAGCTGATGGACAAAAAACCGAAGATTAACTCTGTTCCATTTACTATAAACGCAACACCACAGGTATTGAAGATTCAGAAAATATTGTCAAATTAATGAGAAGTTGATCAACAATCAAAAAGACATAGAATTCAAAGAAATTTGCATACAAGAAAAATTTTGCCCCAAAAACATCTTTTTATTAAGTTGTGATAAGTTTTTGGGACGGAATATTTATATAAATTGTTTTTTGTTGTTCCGTGATAGCAGTGTTCTGTTGATTCTGAAGCCAAGTAGAGCCTGGATTTCAGTATGTTCTTTCCACAAATCTGAAAAATAGTCAAATGGAAAATTTATCTTCCCTTGCACACAAAAATATTACGAAGTCAAATAAACTTAATTTGCAAATAATCTAATTTCCTTATCAACATACAACTAATTTAGAATTTCTTACCATCAAGTCATCGCTATATGAACAGGAAACAGGATAATGACACATCTGTTAAGTTTTCCCAAATATAAAATAAATAATTTGCAAAAATGTCTCCATTCAGGCCACGAGTCTGAAAACGAGAAATATGAAAACATGTCATACGCAGAACTTCCAATCAACCTCCAATTCTTAACTCGCATGAAAACTAACGTTGAAAAACACCTGTTCCATAAAGTAATGAGCGTGGAACATGTGTGATGGAGGAGGACGCCCATGAATATGGTAATTAGAAGTGTGAGACGACTCCTGCGGGAATGTATCCTGTAGAAGGAGTGAGTGCCTCTCCTCTAGTTAATAGCTCGACCATCTCTCCGTCGGTGAGTTATGAAGATGATGCCTCTGGGAGGAGTTAAGCAAGGAGAGAGAGAGAGAGAGAGAGAGAGAGAGAGAGAGAGAGAGAGAGAGAGAGAGAGGGTAAATATTATTTCAAAAGGTTCCTTGTCTGTGAAATGAACACATATATATTTATATTGTGTATTTTGACACTAACTGTGTCTTCCCATTCCTACTACGAGAGAGAGAGAGAGAGAGAGAGAGAGAGAGAGAGAGAGAGAGAGAGAGAGAGAGAGAGAGAGAGAGTAAATATTCTTTGACAAAGGTTCCTTGTCTGTGAAATGAACATACGAGTATATTTACATTGCGTATTTTGAAACTGTGTCTTCCCAGTGCTGCTACGAGAGAGAGAGAGAGAGAGAGAGAGAGAGAGAGAGAGAGAGAGAGAGAGAGAGAGTGTGTGTAAATATTCCATTAACGAGGTTTCTTGCCTATCAACAAAGTACACTGAAACAATTATATATTTTCTGTCAGTTTTCAGATCAATAATGAGAGAGAGAGAGAGAGAGAGAGAGAGAGAGAGAGAGAGAGAGAGAGAGAGAGAGAGAGAGAGAGAGAGAGAGGTTTCTTGTCTGTGAAAAAAATCTGTTAACAACTTTTTTTATTATGTAATTTCAGACCAACAGTGTATTCCCACCCGTACCACGAGAGAGAGAGAGAGAGAGAGAGAGAGAGAGAGAGAGAGAGAGAGAGAGAGAGAGAGAGAGAGAGAGACTTACCTGGACCCTGCCAGAATATTAATGTTGACAAGTTGTTGTTGTTTAAATACTGAATGAAACGAGAGTTTGGGATTATGGCTTCGTGATGTTGATGCCAGTCAGAAGCGTCCTTATGCAACAATAGACATCTGTTGGTTATTAACTTGGCATCATAAATTGTCTCTAAAATGCATAAATTCTGAATGTTTTCAATGTATTAGATATTGTTGAAAAGTAGAATCTGAATTATTATATAAACCTTCTTTCTCTCATTAAATAATCTCTTTATTTTTCAACTAATTTTAGTTTTCTGCACTTTATTTTGACCGCACTTCTTCCGTCCGCCCTCAGGTCTTAAAAACTACTGAGGCTAGAGGGCTGCAAATTGGTATGTTGATCATCCACCTTCCACTCATCAAGCATAACAAATTGCAGCCCTCTAGACTCAGTAGTTTTTTAAATTTATTCAAGGTTAATGTTAGCCATAATCGTGCTTCTGGCAGTGATATAGGATAGGCTACCAACGGGCCGTGGTTAAAGTTTCATGGGCCGCGGGTCTATCTTTCTGTGGTCTCGGTATAATGCTGTATGGGCCGCGACCCATGAAACTTTAATTACGGCCCGGTGGTGGCCTATCTTATATGGTTGCCAGACGCGCGATTACGGCTGACTTTAACCTTAAATAAAATGAAAACTACTGAGGCTAGAGGGATGTAATTTTGTAAGTTTGATGACTGGAGGGTGGATGATCAACATATCAATTTGCAGCCCTCTAGTCTCAGTGGTTTTTAAGATCTGGGAGTCGGCAGAAAAAGTGCGGACGGACAGACAAAGCCGGCACAATAGTTTTCTCCTACAGAAAACTAAAAAGGGAAAGTCTGGTGATACGTAAAAACAAATATGAATATTCAGTTATGCTTATTGGTATGGTAACCTTTGTGACATAAGTCTCTCTCTCTCTCTCTCTCTCTCTCTCTCTCTCTCTCTCTCTCTCTCTCTCTCTCTCTCTCTAACACCAAAGGTCGCCTGTCTGGAAATGTAGACAGGTAGGTGTGAAAAGCTCGTATTCACTGGATAGACAACACAATCAGGTCAAGTCATGACCAGATGACGAACATTCCCTTGTGTCGTGACCTCAGCTAAACTGAACTGTTTCGAAAAATGGGAAGTTGTTGTGACAGACGAAAAGTTTAAGTGTCAGAGATGTCATACTACTTGATAGAGGTACTTAATTGCTTATATTCTGTCCCTCTGATTCTGCCTCTGCTATTTTGGGACAGGGCCAAAATGTAGATAACCGAATGATTAATGCAAAGGGGTCAGCTGGGTATTCATCTCTCTCTCTCTCTCTCTCTCTCTCTCTCTCTCTCTCTCTCTCTCTCTCTCTCTCTCTCTCTCTCCCAAAGTTATTTGTGGTGTGTCCTTCCCCAAAAATCTGCAGAGGCAAGCAGACATCCTGGTCCTTCAGGAACCCTCCTATTATAATGAACCTCATTATTGAGAGATTAGAATCCGCTGGCAATGCCATTCTTTGGCAATTGCAATTGGAGCAGTCATTGTAGCTTTCATTGGGGTATTCATTGTAGCTGTCATTGGAGTAATCATTATATCAATCATTGTAGCAGTCATTAGAGCAGTCTTTATGGCAATCATTGGAGCAATCATTATAACAATCATTGTATCAATTATTGGAGCTATCATTATAGGAATCCTTATAACAATCATTGGATCAATGATTGTGGCAATCATTATAGCAATAATTATAGCAATCATAACAGCAATGATTATAACATTCATTATATCAATCACTGGAGCAATCATTATAGCAATCATTGGAACAATAATTAGAGCAATCATCGTAGCAATCATTTTAGCAATCACTGGAGCAATCATTGTAACAATCATTGTAGCAATCAGTACAGATTGCCAGGATCAAAATGGAGGATTGTAAGCGATCAGGTTTGATTGGTCGTTTGCCTAAATTATAAATGTGTGATCTAGAGGACTAATATGTGGATCTTAGAATGAAATTTATATTTTGATAGGTTCGTGGTTTGCTCTAGGGATAGGCTACAGCCTACCAGTCCACCCAGTTGGACGGGGTACCTGTTTGCTGAGGTTAAGGTTAAGATTTGCCTATATATATATATATATATATATATATATATATATATATATATATATATATATATATATATATATATATATATATATATATATATATATATATATATATATATATATATATATATATATATATATATATACACAATAATACAAATAAACGTTTGATATTTCGAAAGAGGAATAGCAGTATTCAATTGCACAGCAAAGCAACGTACTCGGTTTTGTTATTGTTAATGGCTTACAGCTCCGTGGAAACTGATTGGAGCAGAATTCCTATAAAATTTCTTTTATAAATCCCTGAAAGATATTTATTGCATGAATGCATTCACGTCAAAAAATAGGTTTTCTAAAGAATTTTAAAGACTGGCATTTTTTTAATAAACAAAAGTCGAATGATCTAAAATTACAGTAAGAAACAATATAAATTCCCGGTATTATCTGTCAGCGTGTGTAAGATGGTATTGAATTCACTTTTCAATAGATGTTTTGAAAATCAACATTGCCTTTCAATTGAATTCTCAAAAATGCTAGTAAGAAAATATTAGAGAACAATTAATTTATTTTTCATTTAAACCAATAAAAGACGAAATTTAAAAAAACAAGTAAAAAATGCGACGAAGTTTCTTCGGCGCAATTGAGTTTTCTGTACATCGTATAATTAATGCCACCGAAAATAGATCTATCTTTCGGTGGTCTCGGTATAATTCTGTATAAGACGCGGCCCATGAAACTTTAAGCACGGGCCGGTGGTGGCCTATCCTATATCGTTGCCAGAAGCACGATTATGGCTAACTTTAACCTTAAATAAAATAAAAACTACTGAGGCTAGAGGGCTTCAATTTGGTATGTTTGATGATTGGAGGGTGGATGATCAACATACCAATTTGCAGCCCTCTAGCCTCAGTAGTTTTTAAGATCTGAGGGTGGACAGCAAAAGTGCGGACAGAAAAAAGTGCGGACAGAAAAAAGTGCGGACGGACAGACAAAGCCGGCACAACAGATTTCTTTTACAGAATGAGCTTCTTATTTTTTTATTGCTATAAATCATAAGACAGTATAATAATTATTATTTTAAAAATTTTCAGGTGAATAAGTGAAATGATAAATATTTGCATATTTTTAATAATGAAAATATGAATATTCGAAGATTTTACCAAGAGAAATATCAGGTTATGAATACAATCTTAGGTATTGATTACAAACGAACATAAAAGTTAGTTTTTCAGAAGAAAAATGTTAAATAATTTTTGATAAGTGCGAAATTTTTTTTTTACAAATCCGTGAAAACAATGATATTAGAAAATTGTTTTCATCATCTCTCTCTCTCTCTCTCTCTCTCTCTCTCTCTCTCTCTCTCTCTCTCAAAACTCTTTCTTATTATTGCTCTTCAGTTTCTACTTTATTGGTTTACTATTTTTCCTTTGCATATAATTTCCAGATCTGAGCTTAAGAATTTCCTCTCTCTCTCTCTCTCTCTCTCTCTCTCTCTCTCTCTTACATTTCTTAGCATTTATATGTATTTAATTAATTTTCCTTCTCAATAATAATTGTGGTGTTATGCTGTCATTTGATTTCTCTCTCTCTCTCTCTCTCTCTCTCTCTCTCTCTCTCTCTCTCTCTCTCTCTCTTACATTTTTCTTAGCATTTATAAGTTTTTCAATTACTTTTCTTTTTCAATAATAATTGTGAAGTAATGCTGTCACTTGATTTCTCTCTCTGATCTCTCTCTCTCTCTCTCTCTCTCTCTCTCTCTCTCTCTCTCTCTCTCTCCTCCGCTTCACGACCTGTTCCGTATTCCAGGAGATCAGTGAATATCTCATGACAGTGGCTATAACCCCTTAGCATTTATTCAACGAACCAATAGGGGGAGGCTAATGGATTCCCTTAGTTGCTTGCATTGTGTTTTTCCTGCCATTGCATAATCAATGGGGCCATTAATATTAGAGTTTTCATTTCCTATTGCCAAATTCCCCACCTTCTCCTCCTCTCCCCCTTTTTCCTTCCTTCATCCCCCCCCCCCTCTTCCTACCCACCTTTCTCTCATGATTCGACAGGGGAAAATGCAAAATGTGTGTGTGTGTGTGTGTGTGTGTTAGTTTGCGCATGCGCCCAGGGAGGACTGTTTCGTCAAACACTTCCTGTTCCAGACTCAGTGGCCATTTAGAAGCATCCGTGAGTAAGGCGGTGGTTTTGCTCTCTCTCTCTCTCTCTCTCTCTCTCTCTTTCTAGATAGGAATAGGTAGACAATGTTCGCTTGAAAGAACACATTCAAAATGCAAGATCACTTTTCAGACAAGAAACGTCTGTGGTGTAGGATTTATTCTCTCTCTCTCTCTCTCTCTCTCTCTCTCTCTCTCTCTCTCTCTCTCTCTCTCTCTCTCTCTCTCTCTCTCTGCAGGATGGGAAGACAAATGTTGATCTGATATAAAAACAGCATTAAAATGTATATATAATCATTTCACAGACAAAAATCTCTGTGACAGAGAATTTACTCTCTCTCTCTCTCTCTCTCTCTCTCTCTCTCTCTCTCTTGGTAGGACAGGGAGGATATTGTTCATCTACAATGCACAATAAAAATTTAGGAACATTTCACAAACAAGAAACCTCTATGATGGACTATACTCTCTCTCTCTCTCTCTCTCTCTCTCTCTCTCTCTCTCTCTCTCTCTCTCTCAGACGCACACACACACATTCTTTCTCTTATTGGGTCTCTCTCTCTCCCCCTCTCTCTCTCTCTCTCTCTCTTTAGAAATGGGAAGACATTGTTGGATTCTAAATACATAATGAATATGTATATTTGCTAATGCTTGTGTTGTTAGAAGATTCCATTTCACAGAAATGAAATATCTGAGATGGAGTATAATTCTCCTTCTGCCTGTGTTTCTGTCACATTTGTCTGTCTGTCTCTCTCTCTCTCTCTCTCTCTCTCTCTCTCTCTCTCTCTCTCTCTCTCTCTCTCTCTCTCGATAGGAATGGGAAAACACCGTTCGTCTGAAAATACAGAATAAAACCATATATTCGTCTGTGTTGGTGATGTTAACAGACATCATTTTCACAAACAAGAAACTTCCGTCATGCAGCATAATTTTCTACCTGTCTGTTTGACTGTCTTTCCTGTCTGTCTTTCTCTCTGTCTGTCTGTCTTTGCAAGAGGGGGGAGTCTTAGCAGGCCTAAAGAATGCAAGCGCAAATTAAAAATGAATGGAAGGAAAAACAAAAGAAATTCGTTGGATTTACGTCGCTGAAACAAAAGGTCATGTGGACGAAGACTTACAATGAATAATTACTCTCTCTCTCTCTCTCTCTCTCTCTCTCTCTCTCTCTCTCTCTCTCTCTCGGTAGAAACGAGGAAACATAGTTCGTCTGAAAATACACAATAAGAATTTACATTAATTTATGTTTGTGTTGTTATGAGATTTCATTTCACAGACAAGGAACTCTCGTGCAGGAGTAATTACTCTCCGTCTCTCTGTCTGTCTGTCTGTCTCTCTCTCTCTCTGAAAGGCATTTCTTTTATTACAGTATACCATTGAGTATTTGATCGCTCTCTCTCTCTCTCTCTCTCTGAAAGGTATTTTTTTATTACAGTATACCAGTGAGTATTTGATCGCTCTCTCTCTCTCTCTCTCTCTCTCTCTCTCTCTCTCTCTCTCTCTCTCTCTCTGAAAGGTATTTTTTATTGTAGTAGACTAGTGAGTATTTGATCGCTCTCTCTCTCTCTCTCTCTCTCTCTCTCTCTCTCTCTCTCTCTCTCTCTCTCTCTCTCTCTCTCTGAAAGGTATTTTATATTGTAGTAGACTAGTGAGTATTTGATCGCACTCTCTCTCTCTCTCTACATAGAAGTATTTCTTATCGCGGTAGATCACAGAATATTAGATAGTGTTTTTTTATTGCTCTCTCTCTCTCTCTCTCTCTCTCTCTCTCTCTCTCTCTCTCTCTCTCTCTTTCTCTCTCTCTCTCTATAACCCACTTCTATATTTCTATCCCATTTATCAGCATAAGCCATCGGCCTGGACACTCACAGGACCGCCTACACCAACAACAAATTGAACTTCGTGATTCACAACCTCAAAAGATTTCCTGTCGTGTTTTAGTTTATCTCGGTGTTTGCCCAGACAAGAGTCGCAAAAACATGTTTTCCTGAGGTCACGGGACGACACTGGGGATGCAAGCAATGTAGGAGCCTCTCTCTCTCTCTCTCTCTCTCTCTCTCTCTCTCTCTCTCTCTCATAGTAGGAATGGGAAGACACTGTGAGTGTCAAAACACACAATATAAACAAAATATAAGTTCATTTCTCAGACAAGGAACCTCTCTCTCTCTCTCTCTCTCTCTCTCTCTCAGGAGTGGGCAGGCAATGTTGATATGAAAATTGACAAAAAATATATAATTATTTTAGTGTATTTATATGGTAGGCAAGAAACATCTTTAAAGGAATATTTCCCCCTCTCTCTCTCTCTCTCTCTCTCTCTCTCTCTCTCTCTCTCTCTCTCTCTCTCTCTCTCTCTCTCTCTCGGAGGAGTGGGAAGGCACTGTTGATATGAAAATTGACAAAGAAATATATGATTGTTTTAGTGTATGTTGTTGATAGGCAAGAAACCTCTTTAATGGGTTATTTACTCTCTCTCTCTCTCTCTCTCTCTCTCTCTCTCTCTCTCTCTCTCTCTCTCTCTCTCTCTGAGGTATTTCTTACTATCAAATAACAATTTCAATTGGTATGGTATTGTCTGTAGCATCATGTCCATCTCTTCAGAGTTTCGTCTCTCTCTCTCTCTCTCTCTCTCTCTCTCTCTCTCTCTCTCTCTCTCTCTCTCTCTCTCTCTCTTTCTCTCTCTCTTTCTATCTCTCTATCTTCTTCTTCTTCCTGTTTGCACCGCGACCATAATACACTTTCATTTTGAACACAAATTGTCCAGGCCCCGACTAGCTGTAACTGTTTTCAGTGTTTTGGCGGAAGGAGAGCGGCTGGCGTCGACGCATTTTATATGCAGATGCGTATGTTGTGTGTGTATAATTAAATACACACACTTTTAAATAATGTATGTATATATATATATATATATATATATATATATATATATATATATATATATATATATATATATATATATATATATATATATATATATATATATATATATATATATATATATATATGCATCAAATATAAGGAGCCCGTAAAATACCAAAATGTGGAAAATAAATTGCCTGATGAGAGAGACAGTTGGTCTCTGAAATATAGCATTTACTTTCTAAATTTTGGCCTTTTTATTTTGATGGAATTCTGTTTTAACAGAAAATATTTCACAGTCATATATATATATATATATATATATATATATATATATATATATATATATATATATATATATAGAGAGAGAGAGAGAGAGAGAGAGAGAGAGAGAGAGAGAGAGAGAGAGAGAGAGAGAGAGAGAGAGATAAGGCATTGTTTTTCATTGAAAAATTTTAAATTTGATGTCAATAATGAACAGAGGTACCTTTTATTTTCTTTTAAAAATTTTTATTTTTGAATTTCTGTGTTTATTTCATGAACTATTTATTTCTTATGATCAAAGTTCATTGTGATAGTAAGTGGAAATATTCCTGTTCAATTAAAATATCATAACTGAAATATAAAAGAAACCACAATTTGTGAATGACTACTTAGGTAAATCCATCATACGAAAACTGTCTGAGGTAATTGTAAGAATGTCAATTGTGGGGTTAAACTTCATTTATATTATTACATATATTCATATTTTTAATGATAATCCGCTTATTGCATTTGTTTGCTTTACGCATGCGCTATTGTTAGTGCTTACGTGCGTTTAGTGTATGTTTGTGTATATGCTTTGTTTATGCTGCGTTCTTTGTACTTTGTTTGTGGTACAATATAGATTTTTCCTTGTCTCACCTTGCTCATACATGCAGACTCTTCTAATCTCTCTCTCTCTCTCTCTCTCTCTCTCTCTCTCTCTCTCTCTCTCTCTCTCATGAACTTCATGAACTCAAGCTTCTAACAATGTGAATTTCAAATGACTAAAATCTCTCTCTCTCTCTCTCTCTCTCTCTCTCTCTCTCTCTCTCTCTCTCTCTCTCTCTCTCTCTCATGAACCCAAGCTTCTATGAATGTGAATTTGATATTACTAAAACCTCCCTCTCTCTCTCTCTCTCTCTCTCTCTCTCTCTCTCTCTCTCTCTCTCTCTCTCTGTACCAAGTTCAAACTTTATCATTTTTTCACATTTTTCGGTTTAATCCCATTTCCTTTGATGCAGTGTCCGCAAAATTTAATTTGGAGATAATTACGTTGTACCCAAATACACTCATTGTTGTCGACAGCTGTTGACTTCGTCAAATATTCATCATGATAACATTTGTCGAAGCAGGGAACGAGTGGAAAGCTTCGTATGAAGAGAACGCGAGTCTTTGAAATGCGGAGGTTAGGTACTTTTTACATATTCCGATAAGTTGCAGTTTATATATATATATATATATATATATATATATATATATATATATATATATATATATATATATATATATATATATATATATATATATATATATATATATATATATATATATATATATATATATATATATATATATATTTAAAGCAAAATTTTTTGTATTCAAAATGAAAGTGTATTATGGTCGCGGTACAAACAGGAAGAAGAAGGAGAAGAAGAAGAAGAAGAAGAAGAAGAAGAAGAAGAGAGAGAGAGAGAGAGAGAGAGAGAGAGAGAGAGAGAGAGAGAGAGAGAGAGAGATAAAGCATAAGTTATTTTGTGTTCAAAATGAAAGTGTATTATGGTCGCGGTACAAGCCAGAAGAATTTCATCATAAAGATATTATGCAGCTTAATTTATGATTTGTAAAGCCGAATTTGCGAATTGTTTTCATTTCTGAAACAAATTGCAACAAAGTCATGTTTCAGCATTTTTATCAAATGCATTTTTGCCTTCATAACAATATTGTTATATGAAGAAGTCTGCCCCGTGATTTATATCTGTCATATTCTAATCCTCCCACATCCCCCCCCTCTCCCCGCGTCCCAAAAAATTAGTAACCCCCAAGAGATTCACTATTTCGTGAAAAACAATCTGTGTAATAAAAATCCACAATTATATAGTAAATATATTAGTATGTAAAATAGTAAAATATTTACTATATAATTGTGGATTTTTATTACACAAAATTAGTAATATTAAAAAAATTTGCAAACTGTTTTCAATTCTGCAAAAAAAATCTGCAACAATGTCCATATTGGTGAAGGTTTTTCTCAAAGATATTCTTCCCTTTTAAAGAAAATCTAACTGAACAAGTCTGTCCTGTGATGAACAGATTCAGTTCTGTCACATTTCAATTCCTCCTAAAATAAAAAAAGAAAAAACTTTTTTTAAAATTCTGTAACAATGTTCATGTTGGTGGAAGATTTTTCCTCAAAAGTATTCTTCCTTTTAAAAAAAATCTAACTGAACAAGTCAATCTGCAGCCCTCTAGCCACAGTAGTTTTTAAGATCTGAAAGCGGACAGAAAAAGTGCGGACAGAAAAACTGCGGACAGATAACGTGCGGACAGAATAAAGTGCGGACGGACAGACAAAGCCGGCACTATAGTTTTCTTTTACAGAAAACTGAAATTGAGATTTATTTGATTCTGCAACAAAACTGCAACAATGACCGTGTTTTCTCATATGTATTCGTCCCTTTATATAAAAAAATCGTACTTGAACAATTCTGTCCTTTGATAAACTGATTCAGATCTGTACAATTCAATTCCTCAAAAAAAAAAAAAAAAAAAAAAAAAAAAATCGTACTTGAACAGTTTTGTCCGTTGATAAACTGATTCCGATCTGTCACATTTCAATTCCCAAAAAAAAAAAAGAAAATCCTGATAAACTGATTCAGATCTGTCATTTTTCAATTCCTCAAAAAAAAAATAAAAAAATCGTACTTGAACAAGTATGTTCCGTGATAAACTGATTCAGATCTGTCACATTTCAATTCCTCATAAAAATAAATAAATAAATAATAATCGTACTTGAACAAATCTCTCCCGTGATAAACTGATTCCGATCTGTCACATTTCAACTCCTCAAAAAAAAAAAAAAAAAAATCTGTCCCGTGATAAACTGATTCAGATCTGTCACATTTCAATTCCTCAAAAAAAGAAAAAAAATCTGTCCCATGATAAACTGATTCAGATCCGTCACATTTTAACTCCTCAAAATAAAAAAATCTGTCCGTGATAAACAGATTCAGATCTGTCACATTTCAATTCCCAAAAAAAAAAAAAAATAAACCGTCTGAAAGCCACGTCGAACCACCATGCATAATGCATATATCCCAGGCTCAGCGCGACATATATGCAGATGCTATCTAAGTGATCTATATTTCTTTTTTTACGCCGATTTGTCGACGGCAGTAATGAGAAGTCCATTAACACTCGATCGTGGAGAATTTAAGGGGATCTGAATAGGCTCCCTTTAGTAACAGAGAGAGCTGGGAGTTAATCTCCCAGCGTGGACAGATGTCACGGAAACCTTTGGTTTCAATAAAAAAAAATTGGGTTTGGATTCTGCGGTTCAGATCAAGAGATTGGCAGAGCGTTTAATCCTTTTGGGTCAGTTGTGTTTGTTGTGTAAATAAGGTACTGGAGTGTGGGATTTTTTTTTATTAGTGGATGAGTGGTGAAAGGTGTATGTATGTATGTATGTATGTATGTATGCATGTTTGTATACATGTATGTATGTATGTATATATATATATATATATATATATATATATATATATATATATATATATATATATATATATATATATATATATATAAATGTGTATTTAAAATCTTTTTGTAACCAGTGGTTAAAGTATCTCTATAGAGAGAGAGAGAGAGAGAGAGATTTTAATCACTAGATTACGGAAATATTTTAAATACACATTGATATATATATGTATATATATATATATATATATATATATATATATATATATATATATATATATATATATAGAGAGAGAGAGAGAGAGAGAGAGAGAGAGAGAGAGAGAGAGAGAAGAATTTTATTCACGAATTAACTGAGGAACATCAAATACACACAGATATAGAAAAAAAAAATCAATCTTAGTAATATTCGCTTTATAGATCAGAGAATCAAAAAGCGAAAGACAACAATAGCGAGAGAAAGAGAGAGAGAGAGAGAGGGAGAGAGAGAGAGAGAGAGAGAGTAATAATTTTATTCACGAATTAACTGAAGAACATCAAATACATACAAATATAAAAAAAATCAGTCTTAGTAATATTCTTTTTAAAGATCAGAGAATCGGAAAGCGAAAGACAACGACAGAGAGAGAGAGAGAGAGAGAGAGAGAGAGAGAGAGAGAGAGAGAGAGACGGGCAATTCCCAGAGCGTTTCCTGCCGAGGGAAAACACTGCGGGTCTGAACACTTCTTCGGATAAAACAGAATCAAAACTAGTTAGGTTTCGCCAGCGAAGTTTTCCGCCGAAAGAATTCGCACATTCATTGCCTTGGTTTGTTTTCTGTCTCTCTCTCTCTCTCTCTCTCTCTCTCTCTCTCTCTCTCTCTCTCTCTCTCTCTCTCTCGTTGCTCAAAGTTTTTATTCCTTTCATCTTTCAATATGATTTTACTGTTTTGATGTCAATGGCCTTTTAAAGTTCTTTAGATATTTCGTGATTAAAGATTTTACTCTCTCTCTCTCTCTCTCTCTCTCTCTCTCTATATATATATATATATATATATATATATATATATATATATATATATATATATATATACATGTAAAGAGAGAGAGAGAGAGAGAGAGAGAGAGAGAGAGAGAGAGAGAGAGAGAGAGAGAGACGTATAAACGTGTGTGATTCTAGTTTCTAATAAAGAATAATTCTGTCACTTCTAATCCAAGATATATTCATACAACTTTACTCACAGTTATTGCAAAATGGGAAAATCTTTACCCCCACATACAAGTTCCCCTCTCTCTCTCTCTCTCTCTCTCTCTCTCTCTCTCTCTCTCTCTCTCTCTCTTCTTTTTTCCTTTCTCTAACTTCCTCCATTCACTCTCCTGACTGTCTGTCTGAGGGGAAATTCTTCAGGACAGAATTCGCGCATTTACCAAATGTGATTTCGACCTTCTTTTTCGTGACCTGACTTCGCTGCGGGGAGAGAGAGCAAAAGGACTCTAGCCTGGTGATCAGTCTTACCAAATAAAAACGGCCCAATAGGATCAGAAAAGGCAAGGGCCGAGTTTCATATTTAACGCTGGTGCCAAATCTATGAGCGTGTTTGTAGGTTAGTGGGAACTGAAGGAAAAAAGAAAGGAAATATGGAAGGGTTTCATATTTAGCGCTGGTGCCAAATCTGTGAGCGTGTTTGTAGGTTAGTGGGAACAAAAGGAAAAATAATGCGAAAGAGTTTTATATTTAACGTTTCATATTACTTTTTTTTTATATGGAATTTATAAGTGCCTTTGTAGGTCAGTGGGAACAGACGGAAAAAGTAGTGCGATAGAGTTTTATATATAATGTTTCATATTATTTTTTTACATGGAATCTTATTAGTGCGTTTGTAGTTTAGTGGGAACATAAAAAAAAAAAAATATGATAGAGTTTCATATTTAATGGTGATACAAAATCTATGAGCGTGTTTGTAGGTCAGTGGGAACAGACAGAAAAAAAAATATGGTAGAGTTTTATATATAATGTTTCATATTATTTTTTTAAAAATGGAATCTATGAGCGCGTTTGTAGGTCAGTGGTAACAGGAGGCAAAAGAGAAAATATGGTAGAGTTATACATTTAATATTTCATATTATTTTTTTATATGGAATTTTATAAGTGCGTTTGTAGGTTAGTGGAAACAGAATAAAAACAAAAATACGATTTAGTTTTATGTTTAATATTTTATATTATTTTATAACATGGAATTTTATAAGTGCGTTTGTAGGTTAGTTGGAATAGACGAAAAAAATAGTGCGATAGAGTTTTATATTTAATGTTTAATATTATTTTTTATATGGAATCTTATAAGTGCGTTTATAGGTTAGCAGGAACGAAAAAAGAAGAAAATATTTTAGAGTTTTATATTTAATATCGATACGAAATCTATGATCGTGTTTTAGCGTAGTAAGAACATCATAAAGAAAAATAATATGATAGAATTATAGAGTCACAAATTCGCCGTTGATACGAAATCTGTTAGAATGCTTGTAGGGTTAGTGGGGACACACGGAAAAAAAAATATGGTAGAATTGTAGAGTTTTATATTTAATACTTGCATGAAATCCATGGACGTTTGTAGGTTAGTGGGAATCGGATGAAATAAAGAAAATATGGTAGAGTTTTCTATTTAATGTTGATACGAAATCCATGAGCGTGTTTGTAGGTTAATGGGAACAGAAGGAATAAAGAAAATATGAAAGTTTTGTAGAGTTTTATATTCAATGCTTGCATGAAATCTCTGGACGTTTGTAGGTTAGTGGGAATAGGATGAAATAAAGAAAATATGGTAGAGTTTTCTATTTAATGTTGATACGAAATCTGCGAGTGTGTTTGTAGGTTAGTGGGAACAGAAGGATAAAAAGTAAATATAGGGCAGAGTTTCATATTAAATGCTGACACAAAGTCTATGAGAAATTATCTTGAGTGTGACATTGAAAAGTTATATCAACCCGATGAAAGTGCTTGCAAAATTTTTCATAAAATAGAATTTTATCTGTTTTTGCAAAAAAAAAGAAAAAATAGCTAGGTAATCCCCTCCTCCACAAATAATTGCATATTACTAAAAAAAGTAAAAAATGAGCCGAAGTTTCTTCGCTGAAATCGAGTTTTCTGTACATCGTATAATCAAGGCCACCGAAAATAGATCTATCTTTCGGTGGTCTCGGTATAATGCTGTATAACCCGCGTCCCATGAAACTTTAACCACGGCCCGGTGGTGGCCTGGCCTATATCGTTGCCAGACGCACGATTATGGCTAAATTTAACCTTAAATAAAATAAAAACTAATGAGGCTAGAGGGCTGCAATTTGGTATGTATGATTATTGGAGGGTGGATTATCAACATTCTGATTTGCAGCCCTCTAGCCTCAGTAGTTTTTAAGATCTGAGGGCGGACAGAAAAAAAGTGCGGATAGTATAAAGTGCGGACGGACAGACAAAGCCGGCACAATAGTTTTCTTTTACACAAAATTAAAACGAAGTACTGTTCACATGCTTCTAGATTTGTTCATGACAGAATCCCAGCAACATTTGAAAGTAAATTACTAGGTATTCTAGAATTTCAATAATTTGTGGATTTTTCATTTATGTGCTTGCAGTCAAGCGCAAGGCGGCTTGAAAAGATGAATCTTTATTGTATATACCAATTAAAAGTAATATTTAATATCATTATTGCTTGCCTGCTTACAGAATTTTATGAGGCGGAATTTCACTCATATTCAAAAATGTATTGCCTTGTAATCTCTGTAATTTAAACAGGTTTGTGAACTTTAGCGTTTGTGTGTGTGTGTTTGTGTGTGTTAGTGTACTACTATGTAACCTATAATTGAAACAAGTTCGTGACCTAGTGCATGCATGTGTATGCATCGACGTGTTTGCAGACGACTTGAAGAGATAAAAAATAGAAACCTATTTGCAGGCGTGTGTGTGTATGTGTTTGTGTTTGTGCGTGTGGGTGTGTGCATGTTTGTGCACTGCTATGTAATATATATTCTAAACCAGTTTGTGAACTTGGGCATTTGTGTATGTACGTCAGTGTGTTTGCATGCATGAGTAAGACGGCTTGAAGCGACAAAAAATAGAAACCTATTTGCCTGCCTGCGCTCGTGTGTGTGTGTGTGTGTGTGTGTGTGTGTGCGTGTGTGTGTGCGTGCGTGCTTCCATGCATGCATAGGAATGCCCTGAAAGAACACAGTGGACAGAGAGATAAAGGAATGTCAGGATGGAAGAGATCAGTCTGACGCTGAAAGTCGAAGCGTGAAATTAACTTTGCAGGTCGGGTAAGTGCGCCTCTTTCTCTCTTTCTCTCTTTTTTTTTATTGGGAAAGGGGGAGGGGGATGGATGGGGGCGGGCGCTGGGTGGGGGTTGTTGTGCGTGTGAGTGTCCTGAAGCCCAGTCATCTTCATTGAAAAATGGGGTCACTCACCCCCGAAAAAAGTTTGAGACAGGTTCCAAATAATGAATTGATTCAGATAAAAAATTTTTGATTCAGGTAAAAAATTTGATTCAGGTAAAAAGTAAAAAAAAAAAAGCTTGATTCAGTTTAAAAAAAAGTTTGATTCAGATAAAAAAAAACTTGAAAAAAAAAAAGTTTCTGATAAAAAAAAAAGTTTGACTCAGGTGAAGAAAAGTTTGATTTAGATTAAAAAATTGATTCAGGTAAAAAAATTGATTCAGGTAAAAAAAAAAAAAAAAAGTTGATTCAGGTAAAAACAAAAGTTTGATTTAGGTAAAAAAAAATCGATTCAGGTAAAAACAAAAGTTGGATTCAGGTAAAAAAAAAAAAGTTGATTCAGGTAAAAAAAAAGTTTGATTCAGGTAAAAACAAGTTTGATTCAGATAAAAAAAAGTTTGATTCAGATAAAAAAAGTTTTATTCAGGTTAAAAAAAAAGTTTGATTCAGGCAAAAAAAAAAAATAGTTTGTTTCAGGTAAAAAAATTTTTGATTCAGGCAAAAAAAAAAAGATTCAGTCTAAAACAAAGTCTTGATTCAATAAAGAAAAAGTAATTAAGTGCAAAACGCTTGATCCAGGGCAAAACAAAAGGTTGATTCAGGAAAAAACAAACAATTTGTTCAGTAAAAAAAACATGATTCAGTCAAAGCCTGATTCAGGCCAAATGAAAGCTAGTATATTAAGGCTAAAATAAAAGGTTGATTCAGGCCAAACAGAAGCTTGATCGAAGTCAAAACAAAAGCTTGACTCAGGCCAAAAAAAGCTAGACTGAAGCCTGAACAAAAACTTGATTTAGGCTAAATAAAATGTATTGACATGATGCTATTAGTACCTAAAAGCTATTGTAAAAGATGTTACTATATCTACTTAACGGAATTACATATTGCATGAAGCGAAGCTATCTTGTATTTTTAATATTTTAAACATAACTAATTTATTATTATCATTATTAAAAAATGATAATTCATATGGATCAACCCAAAAAGACAGACTTCTAAGCCAGACTATACTGAATAAAATGTCCACTTGAAAAGAGAATGGGAAAAACCATCAAAATGTCTCCAAAGTTTCTGTATCAATCTAGTTCTTAGACGCGTCCATTTTCCGTTTCAAATTGGTCATTTTGGAAGACCTCTCACTGGTCCTTATTTGGCCCATCTAGCGGCTCCATTTCTATCTCAAATGCAGCTTCAAATTTCCTTGGAAACCTTATTTTACGAAACTTCATCCTAAACGTCTCCTAAGCATCCGCAACTCTTCAATTCCTGGGACAACTTAGTGGATCATTCCCGGTACTGGAATAATTGGCGACGAGGATGACTGATGAAACCAACTCCTCCTCCTGAGAGGGGAAGAGAGAAGAGAGAGAGAGAGAGAGAGAGAGAGAGAGAGAGAGAGAGAGAGAGAGAGAGAGAGAGAGATGGAGTGGAAGGGAGGAAGGATCAAGAGTCTCATGTGTCAAGAGAAGAGAGAGAGAGAGAGAGAGAGAGAGAGAGAGAGAGAGAGAGAGAGAGAGAGATGGGGTTAGGTTGGGGGAAGGCGGTTCGAGGGGCTGCGACAGAGATTGCTGGGTAAGTGACAGGTGGGAATCAGGGAGACAACTGTGAGAACTAGAATGCTGAGAGAGAGAGAGAGAGAGAGATGAGGAAGGGGAGAAATAGTTGAGGAGTGTAGAAAGAAATCGATTCAGAGGCAGAGGAGACAAAAGAAAAGAAAATAAGAAAGAGAGTATAGGAAAGATTGAGGGAAAGGAGGAGGAAATTCTAAAAAAAGAAAGAAAAAACGAGAGAGAGAGAGAGAGAGAGAGAGAGAGAGAGAGAGAGAGAGAGAGAATAGATGACTGATGTCACATTTTGTGTGTACATCAGCCTTTAACCATTGCGGGTTCAAAAGCTATATATATATATATATATATATATATATATATATATATATATATATATATATATATATATATATATATATATATATACAGAAATTAATGTAAAATATTAACCATTGTTTGTAACCAATCTCAATCCAATTACGTTTCATACTACAAACAAAAAAGTAATCCAAACACTTAAGGGACCCATACACATATCAAGATTTAGATCTACAATACAATTAGTTTTCATATTAATAAACAAAATGTAATCCATATACTTAAGGAATCCCTATGACGTACCTGGATTCAGAACCCCAGTCCAATTACTTTTTATACTAAAAAAAAGTAATCCATACACTTAAAAAAAAAAAACATATCATGTACCAGTATTCAGAATCTCAATCCAATTACTTTTCATACTATTAAAGAAAAAATAATCCATATTACATACCAGGATTCAGAACCCAAATCAATTACTTTTCATACTAACAAAAAAAAAAAGGAGGTAATTCACATACTTAAAAAAACCACATCATGTACCAGGATTCAGAATCTCAACGCAATTACCTTTCATACTAATAAATGAAAAGTAATCCACATTACATACCAGTTACTTTTTATACTAATAAACTAAGCAGTTATCCATATGCTTAAGGACTCATTATCACATACCAGGATTCAGGACCCAATTCAATTACTTTTCATACTAAAAAAAAAAAAGCTAATCCACATACTTAAAAAAACCACACATCATATAATAGGAATCAGAACCTCAACCCAATTACTTTTCATACTAATAAAGAAAAAAAGTAATCAACATTACATACCAGGGTTCAGAGCCAAATCCCATTACTTTTCAAACTAATCATGGAAAAAGTAATCCACATTACATACCAGGATTCAAAATCTCAACCCAATTAGCTTTCATACTAATAAAAAAAA
>NC_089750.1:1176707-1189207 GCF_040412425.1 Macrobrachium rosenbergii | reverse complement strand
TATATATATATATATATATAATATATATATATATATATATATATATATAAATATATATATATATATATATATATATATATATATATATATATATATATATATATATATATAGAGAGAGAGAGAGAGAGAGAGAGAGAGAGAGAGAGAGAGAGAGAGAGAGAGATTGTCTTTCTGAATTACTTGAACCCTTCTTAGCATGAATTATAGTAAAGAAATTAGAAAAAAATCATTATAATTTATCAGCAGGAATACAATGTATTTTATTTTTCATAAAAGGATGACCTTGTTGTAAGTGTAGCAATTTATCCAAGTTAATTGTTATAAAGGATTTCAGTAATGGACCATAATCTGATTATCTCTGTGAGTCCACGTCATAAATATGTAATCATTCTCCATATTTCAAATATTCCATATTTTTTTTTTTTTTGCACATTCCTACGAATGTGAATTATTTTCAGTTTTCTGTAAAAGAAAACTATTGTGCCGGCTTTGTCTGTCCGTCCGCACTTTATTCTGTCAGCAATATTTCTGTCCACCTTCAGATCTTCAAAACTACTGAGGCTAGAGGGCTGCAAATTAGTATGTTGATCATCCACCCTCCAATCATCAAAAATACCAAATTGCAGCCCTCTAGCCTCAGTAGTTTTGATTTTATTTAAGGTTAAAGTTAGCCATAATCGTGCATTTGGCAACGCTATAGGACAGACCACCACCAGGACGTGATTAAAGTTTCATGGGCCGGGGCTCATACAGTATTATACCGAGACCACCGAAAGATAGATCTACTTTCGGTGGCCTTGATTATACGCTGTACAGAAAACTCGATTGCGCCGAAGAAACTTGGGCGCAATATTTGCTTGTTTTCTATTATTTGTGCTGCGGTAAAAGAAGGTTCCTTTTTCAAAATATATTGCAGACATAATGAATCATTTTTCTTTTTGTCGAAATGTAATCTTTATTATATCTTAAAAGGACAAAATCTTTAATATTTGCGTTAAGGATTTTCATAGGTCCTCAAATATTTATCATTTTTGTATGACCTCATAATATAATGAAACATTAATATCCTTTGTGGAACTCTTTCTTTCACAAACTGAGGTAACTCGTTTACATTGAATAAAATCATATTTCCATGCACCTACATTTTGCATTCATCAGAATGGTAACGAAAATAATAGATTATATTTTGGTATAATTTATTATCTGGGTTACCATTGCCATTATGAATGCAAATGTACGTGAATGAAAATATGATGTTATTGATTGTATGTAAGTTACCTCAGTTTGTGAAAGAAAGAGTTATACAAAGTATAATAATATTTCATTATATTATGTCATACAAAAATGGTAGATATTTGAGAGAGTTTGATAATATTTCATTATATTATGATGGATACGAAAATGATGAATATTTGGGTACATATAAATATACTTATAACCTAAATATTGAAGATTTGATGTACGTTTGTTTGAATATTTTAACATTAGAAAGACGATAAGTCCCGTTGTTCATTTCTGACCTACATGTGAGGGACTAAAAGTCTTCATAGGTATAAAGAAAATTAATTTCTTTAATTATTCCGAAATGATTGGAAAACGTTTTAATGTCATCTTCGTAAGATTTAATATTCACTAGATAATTTCAAGAGAATAAACAAGTAAAAAAATACACCGATGTTTCTTCGCCGCAATCGAGTTTTCTGCACAGCCGCTACAGCGAATAATCAAGGCCACCGAAAATAGATCTATCTATCGGTGGTCTCCGTATAATGCTGCATGAGCCGCGACCCATGAAACTTTAACCACGGCCCTGTGGTGGCCTATCTAATATCGTTACCAGAAGCACGATTATGGCTAACTTTAACCTTATATAAAATAAAAACTACTGAGGCTAGAGGGCTGTAATTTGGTATGTTTGATGACCGGAGGGTGGATGATCAACATACCAATTTGCAGCCCTCTAGCATCAGCAGTTTTCAAGTCTTTCAAAACAGTTGATAAAATCTGGTAAATGATGGAACATGACTGAAAAGATTATGTTGTCAGGATGTCTTCCATAACAGTTAATGACATTTGGTAAATAACGAAACAGCTGCCACAGCAAAAAAACGCTGTTAGGCTGTCCTTCACAGCAATTAATAACAAACATTATATATTAAAAATGAAACGGCTAGGGGAAACGCTACTGGGATGTCCATAACAGTTAACAAAACCTCCTTCCTTATTATAACCGTTAATATCCCCCATCGAAAAATCTTCTAAAGAACCCGCAATGATGATCCAGAGAACTCTCTCTCTCTCTCTCTCTCTCTCTCTCTCTCTCTCTCTCTCTCTCTCTCTCTCTCTCTCTCTCATTCACCAGCCGGAAAGGACTCGTCAAAGGAGCAGAGAGTATGACTCCAGAATCCCAGTTGAAGAGAGAGAGAAATGCGTCTCTTCGCTCGTGATAAATGACTGTCTGGAAGGGAGTCTTACCTTGCTCGAAATCTCTGTCTGTGATACAGTTCATGTCCCTGTCTCATTTTGCGGGTTTTTATTTATTTATTTATTGTTCTTAGGACGTTATAATAGATGTTTTTCCTTGATGAGGTTATGTCCCTGTCTCATTTTGGGGTTTTTATTTATTTATTTATTGTTTTTAGGATGTTATGATAGGTGTTTTTCCTTGATGAGGTTATATTTGAAAAGTCAGCTGATTCCCTGGATATTTGCGGGGAATTATTATTATTATTATTATTATTATTATTATTATTATTATTATTATTATTATTGAAAAGTCAGCTGATTCACTGGATATTTGCGGGGAATTATTATTATTATTATATTATTATTATTATTATTATTATTATTATTATTATTATTATTATTATTATTATTATTATTATTATTATTATTCCAAACAAAATCACAATATTGCGATTACATTTATGCAAATAAACTGCAATACTTGTAAAACTTAAAAACTTTTTGTTAAACATCTTTTGCTTTTACAGATAATAAAATTTATTTATATAAATGTAGATTTGTAATTTACATTATTATTATTATTATTATTATTATTATTATTATTATTATTATTATTATTATTATTATTATTATTATTATTATTATTATTATTATTCACTGAATGCACATATTTCAGCATAAATAGTCAAATTTATTATACCTGTTTCTTGTACCAGATCCAACAGTGAAATTATGACCAAAATGACACAGGAACCTCTACCAGTAATAATCCTGCTCTTGTTGCAGACTCTCTCTCTCTCTCTCTCTCTCTCTCTCTCTCTCTCTCTCTCTCTCTCTCTCTCTTATCATCCAGATCTCATCTTTAAGGCGTGTGCTTGTGAGGTCTTGCCATTGTTGTCGTCGAATAAGCAAAGAAAAGAGCAGTCATCACATTTGAATGCTTGAAAATATGAAATCTGAAGAGGAAGTAAATTGGAATAAACTTGGTATGAAGTGAAATTTGAGAATGATGTGAATGTAAATAAAATAAAATAAATAATATTCTGAAAATATGAAGAGACAACCCTGTCTTTGAAAACCCTGCCTGAAAATATGAGGGACTACCAGTGTAAATTTGAATTTGAAGAGAATTATGGAAATGGAAATAAATTGGAAATAAACAAATAATATTTGAAAGCAACCCTTTGAGACGAATTAGGAAATGGAATAAACTAAATTCTGTAAATTAAATTAAAATAAATATTATTTGAAAGCAACCCTGTCTGAAAACATGACGAGACTACCAGTGTAAATTTGAAGAGGGAAATAAATTGGAATAAACTTGGTATGAAGTGAAGGATTTGAGAATTATGGAAATGGAAATAAATTCTGTAAATAAAACAAATAATATTTGAAAGCAACCCTGTCTGAAAATATGACGAGACTACCAGTGTAAATCTGAACAGGGAAGTAAATTGGGTATGAAGTGAAATAAATTGGAATAAAAATAAATATGAAATAAATAATATTTGAAAGCAACCCTTTGAGAATGATGTGAATGGAAATAAATTCTAAACTTGGTAAATTAAAAATAAATAAAATTTGAAATTAAAATAAATATTATTTGTCTGAAAATATGACGAGACTACCAGTGTAAATTTGAAGAGGGAAATAAATTGGAATAAACTTGGTATGAAGTGAAGGATTTGAGAATGATGTGAATGGAAATAAATTCTGTAAATTAAAATAAATATTATTTGAAAGCAACCCTGTCTGAAAATATGAAGAGACTACCAGTGTAAATTTGACAAGCGGAAATAAATGCTAATAAATTTGGTATGAAGTGAAGGATTTGAGAATGATGTGAATGGAATTAAATTCTGTAAATTAAAATAAATTTGAAAATATGAAGTGAAATTTGGAGGAAAATAAATGAATAAACTTGAATGATGTGATGTGAATGGAAATAAATTCTGTAAATTAAAATAGATATTATTTGAAAGCAACCCTGTCTGAAAATATGAAGAGACTACCAGTGTAAATTTGAAGAGTGAAATAAATGCTAATAAATTTGGTAAAGTTCGGTTGATGTGAATGGAAATAAATTCTGTAAATTAAAATAAATTTATTTGAAAGTGAAAATATGAAGTATGAAATTTGAAGAGGGAAGTAATTTAAACTTGGTATGTGAATGAAATAAATGAAATTAAAATAAATAATATTTGGGTTGAAGAGACTACCAGTGATAAGTAAATTAAATTTGGTAATGTTTTGAATGGAAATAAATTCTGTTTAAAATATTATATAATTAAATAAAGAGACTACCATAAATAAGAGTAAATAAATCAATAAATTCAGAAAATATAAATCAATATTAATAAGTTATTTTGATTAATTGACATTAAAATGAATAAAACATAAACAATAAGTAAATAAATCAATAGGACAATATAATCAATATTAAATTATTGATTAATTCATTAAAATGAATAAAAAAAGAACAAGGAAATGAAACACGTATGAATTAAAAGTATAATAGACTGATACTTAATGTTGCTTGATTTTACAAATGAATTATAAAGTATATTGTAATTATACGTTCCACATTTGGTTTACAAATAAGGTTTTGCATTTAAAAGGAAGCTTATTCAGAAACACACACACAAAAAAATAGCAAAATAAAAAAATATTAAGAGAGATAGGGCGTAAATTTATATTTCACAATCGCAGTACAAATGAATATTTGCAGCTGAATACGAATTTGTTTCGATATATGAGGAAATAAAAGATAATAAAGAAAAAATGAAGAACGTTTGTAGGAATTTCAGGTACTTTGGAGAATATGAAAACTATTTTGCATTTCAATGAAAAACTGATAATTATATATGTAAACTGATAATTATATATGATAATTATATATGTAAATAACATAATAATTGTGTATATAAATAATCTTTTCTGGAGATGTGATATACCAGCTAATATGCAAAATAGTGAAAGATGCACATAATCAGTGTTGATAAAAAATTGAAAGAGTTCTTCGCGTTTGTCAAGACAATAAATAACTATATTTGGAGTAGAACTTCTGTGAAAATGTGAATGACCAACCAGTGTAAAAAAAAAAAAAAAAAATACTGTAGTATGTTTATATTTATGTATGTGTTTGTGTGTATGAATAATTTTCAGAAATGTCCCAGCGCTAAAAAAAAAAAAAATTAGAACCACATAAATCACATTAAAAGTGATAAACAAACAACCTCAAACTGGATTTCAATTTCGTTCTCTTATACGAATTCAGTGACATTTACACGACTGGAAAAAAAACAACTCCCCCTTCCTCCATCCCTCCCCCTCCCTCCCCTCACACCCCCACCCCCAGGGAGGCCGCAGATTTGATTGGTCCGGTGACGAACAGGTGCCAAGCCGTCAATCTTTGTCCTAATCACTGGGTTCCGTTTTACCTGGGTTGTGCTTTTGTGACGCCTGTGAAGTGTGGAAGTAAATATTAGCCCACTTTTTTTTGGGGGGGAGGGGGGCGGTGGTCGTCCGTTCGGTAGTATGGCATAAATCTGGAATATTGATTGCTGTATATATAGAAATTTTTATTAAAGTTCCTGAGCGTGTATGTATGTTTGACGTTATGTTTTTTTTAAATAATTGTGGAATATCGACAATGATATAGATAGCAGAATGTATCAAAATTCCTGTGTTTGTAAGTTTTGATTATTTTTAAAAAATAAATCTGAAATATAGACAGCAATATATATAGCATTATCGATTAAAATTCCGTGTTTTATGTCTTCATTATTTTTTAAATAAATTGAGAATATCGACAGCAATATATATATATATATATATATATATATATATATATATATATATATATATATATATATATATATATATATATATATATATATGTTTGGGTATATTTTCTCTCTTGTGCAATTTCTATTGAAGTCAATGGCATTGTTCATAAATATTATCTTCTTATTCAAGAAGAAGTATAGAATGATTCAAAGTCTTAATAAGAAGATAGTATCGGCGAACAATGCTATTACCTTTCAATAGATATTGCATATATATATATGTATATATATATATATATATATATATATATATATATATATATATATATATATATATATATATATATATATATATATATATATATATCGACAGTAATATATATAGCACTGTGTATGTTTTTCTTATATTTTCAAAAAAAAATTACGGAATATCGACAGCATTATATTTAGCAGTGTGTATTAAAGTTCCATTGTTAATATGTTTTTATTATTTTTTTAAATAAATATGGAATATTTACAATACTACATGCAGCATATATATATATATATATATACACATATACACACACACACATATATATATATATATATATATATATATATATATATATATATATATATATATATATATATATATATATATATATATAGATACAATTCACATCACCATAATTCAATTCGAAATCAGAGCATATCTAAGCAATCATTTAAAACCAGACATCGAACACACCACCGTTTAGAAGCCTCCTCACCTTAACTAAGCATTCGAACAAAGGCATTTGTTACGCAACGTAAGCCCGAGGAGGTCAAGAGGCATCTAAACAAACGAAGTTAAAAGAGAACAGCCGTTTAGAGTTTAGGTGCAAATAAGGTTTAGACTCTGGCGTTCAAAACTGTTTTTAGATTTTTGCTGGCTTCACAAAGAATATCTAATCACGAGGCACGCATGCCCGGGAGACGGCCTTCCGCTACGCTAGAGTAGGTTAAGTGATATCTAAACATGTTTACCCCTGGAGTTTCTATGTTGACAGGTTGTGAGGGAATGTGAGGGAATTTATATATATGACTGGTGTTATGTAATAAGATATATATATATATATATATATATATATATATATATATATATATATATATATATATATATATATATATTATATATATATATAATCTCTGCAATGCAAAATAAGTCCTAACTTTGTGTGGAATCTCTGCAGTGCAAAATAAGTAAACGAACGTAAACGTGGCACGTTTTAATAAACAAAACATTGTTCGTTTCTTAGATTTGAACCACTGCAACGCAGAATGGGTCCTAACTTTGTGTGGACGAGTATACACTTGGAAAATTTTAATAAACAAAGCATTGTTTGTTCCTGGATGCAAAATTAGAATCTCTGCAGTACAGAATAAGTCCTGAAATTGTGTGGACCAGTATACACATGGAACATTTTGATAAACAAAGCATTGTTCGTGTCTTGATGCAAATTAGAATCTCTGCAGCGTAGAATAAGTCCATAAATTAAAGGCACTGTTCGCGTGGACCATTTCAGTAAGCAAGGCATTGTTTGTTTCATAAATCAGAGTCACTGCAGTGCAGAATAAGTCGAATATTAAAACATGACAATAAACAAAACACTGTTTGCTCCTCAGATTAGAATCTCTGCAGCTTAAAATAATTCCAGTATGAAGGACATTCTTCCTGAACTGCAGCCACAAACTACAACACTCACAGACAGGGAGATTAGGAGGAAATTACAAGCAAGCTTTGATATGGGGGAAGGTCGTACTTTCCTTCCCAGGGCTGAATTATATATGGCAATAAACTTGCTGTTGCTCTGTGATCATTCCTGGTCTTCTTCTGCAATAACTCCGAGGATTCGCCTCCCAATTCTACGGTCCAGAATCAGATCTCTAAAATAGAGCGCGTGGAATTTATAGATAGATATTTAATGGACAATTATGGTAAAATTTGGGTTTTGCGTTGAGGGAGAATGTGGTTCCTTTCTCTCTCTCTCTCTCTCTCTCTCTCTCTCTCTCTCTCTCTCTCTCTCTCTCTCTCTCTCTCTCGTCCATTCTGTGGTTTACTTTTTTTTTCCTTTTTTATTTACTATTGTTTTGAATGCTAAAAGTCTTTTGCTTCTACAAATAATAAAATTTATTTATATAAATGTAGTTTGTCTTATATTATTATTATTATTATTATTATTATTATTATTATTATTATTATTATTATTATTATTATTATTATTATTATTATTGAACAACAAATATTCTTTCACAACAATACCTGACAAAAACTCAATGCTTATAAAAATCATTGAAGAATTCGTTATTCTTCAATAATAATAATAATAATAATAATAATAATAATAATAATAATAATAATAATAATAAATAATAATAATAGTGCATTAAAATTCACATTTACATAAAATGACTGTATTATTTGTAAAGCTAAAAACTTCTAAAATAGATTTTACCTTTTACAAATGATACAATTTATATATATAGTTTTTTTAATGAACTATAATTTAATCACTACGTTGTTGGTTTTTAGCAAAAATAATAATAATAATAATAATAATAATAATAATAATAATAATAATAAAAGCAATTTACAGTTATTATTATTATTATTATTATTATTATTATTATTATTATTATTATTATTATTATTATTATTATTACAACAGAGAAACAAATGTATCAGTAACACACCTATTCATATCTCTGGATCACTCAGCCTCTATAGTCAGAACTTTCAAGCCAAATAACGCAGGGAACGATAATCCCTGAAAACATCTGCTTATGATGAAGCGAATCTGTCGCGTTGAAACCTTTTTGGACGCTCAGTGGAATCCAATTAACTGACAATACCCCAAAAGTGGTTTAACTTTGTCCTCAATCCAAAGCCATTTGCGGAATAAACGATGCTGTTTTTCAAATTAGCTCCTCGCTTGGTAACTCTTCTACTGGGCGTAAAAGTGAGTGGGGAATAGCTGCTGATGATTTGGGACGAATTTCTCTCTCTCTCTCTCTCTCTCTCTCTCTCTTATACTGGGTGTAAAAGTGAGTGGGAAATAGCTGCTGATGATTTGGGACGAATCTCTCTCTCTCTCTCTCTCTCTCTCTCTCTCTCTCTCTTATACTGAAAATAAAATAAAAGTGAGTGGAAAATGGCTGTGTAGATTTAGGACGAATCTCTCTCTCTCTCTCTCTCTCTCTCTCTCTCTCTCTCTCTCTCTCTCTCTCTCTCTCTCTCTCTCTCTCTCTCTCTTTGTGGGTGTTGACGAAGGCTCTCAATGCAATTCCAGTAAGACTGTGAGTTTTTTGAGTGCAATTATTCAGTTGTTGTTAATGTATTTGAAAATATTTTGGTCCTTGGAAATGATGGTATAATGACTGTGTCATTTCCCTTAATTTTGTTTTGCTGGCAGTTTTAAAATGTTTAATGCACTGGGAATTAAAATAAAATTGTTTTTTTTTTCTGTGCTAATGACCATAGCTGCTTTGATGTCGGTAAAGAATATGAATGATATAAAATAACTAACACCAGTTTTTGTTAACAAAGGTTTTGTTAAGCATTGGTTGCAAATGCATCTCGACAGTGGTGGCCATTAGTAATATAACTTTTGAATATATATATATATATATATATATATATATATATATATATATATATATATATATATATATATATATATGTGTGTGTGTATTTATTAAATGCACTTGCGGCGTCCACAAAGATCCTATAATTACCTTGATTCCTTCTTATTCTCAAATTTAAAACTCTGACAGATTGAATGAAAATTGGTGCTGTGTTGTTTCATTTTATTCTCTTTCTACCAACAACTGTTTCAGCCATTAACCCATTGCTATAACCAGGACCCTAATCTCTTCCTTTTCAGTCACTGTAAGGACTGAAAGTTTACCAAAATGAAGGAATTATAAAATCATAAACGTCAGTTGGGAAATGATAGATTATGTCACAATGGCTTTGATGAACAAACTGTCTTTTCTCATAAATGCTTTAGATCTGTTATTCACTTAACCTATTATGTTAATTTCCTTGGCTGTGTGTGTGTCACTCCCCTCCCCCTTCTCCCTCCCCCTTCCTCTCCCATTCCCCCTCCCCTCCTCCTGGTATAAATATGGGTATGGGTATCGGTATGGGTATGGTACAGGTATGGGTATAGGTATGAGTATGGGTATGGAACGGATATGGGTGTGGGTACGGGTATGGGCATGAAATGAATATGAGTGTGGGTATAGGTATGGGTATGGGTATGGTACAGATATGGGTATGGGTATGGGTATGATAGGTATGATGGGTATAGGTATGATACAGATATGGGTATGGGTATCAGTTTGGGTATGGTACGGGTATGGGTTTGGTACAGATATGGGTATGGTACGGTTACGGGTATGGGTATGGTACTGATATGGGTATGGGTAAGGGTATGGGTATCAGTATGGGTATAGTATGGATATGGGTGTGGGTATGCGTATGGAACGGAAATGGGTATGGGTATAGGTATGGGTATGGGTATGGGTATGGGCATCTGCTAGCGATAGCGAGCATCTGCAGGTAAACCTTTGAACGACGTACTTAAAATATCTATTTCAGTCACAAATGCAATCCCTTGACGTCACTCATTCCTCTTTTGACCAACAGTCTTTCGTACCCATTTCATTCCCCTTGTAAAGCCCGTGAATTCATACATATGCGTATGCATATGCATGAGCCAGTATCATCTGAATCTCTTTTACAAAAGGGCTTATCGAATTGTTTCGCGTTTCTGCTCTTTTTTTGGGGGGGGGGGGAGGCTTCTCTTCGTTCAGTAGCTAAGTGCGAAGGATTTTGGTTGTAAATTCTTCTTTTGTACTTGTGAACACACATACATATATATGTATAAATATATATATATATATATATATATATATATATATATATATATATATATATATATATATATATATATATATATATATATACATTGAAATAATGTTGTATCCTTTCACCAATAATAATAATAATAATAATAATAATAATAATAATAATAATAATAATAATAAGCAGGCGATTGCAAGCAAGCAAGCAAGCACGATCATGCACCAGCCTTTGACATTTGAGAGTTTTGCCAAGAATATTCATTCGTGGGTAGGGAGTTGCCTAGACAACGCATTGGCTGACTTCAATACTTGAAGCATAAACTCGTCTTTTGGAGCACAACTGGGAGATAAAACTCTCGCCTTGGAAAAACCTTATTCTTCCTGTTTTTTTTTTTTTTGTTCAACTTTATCCTGAGATGACTTAAGACTTTGGCATAGCTGGGTTGGTAGCTGGAGGTATAGAGTTTAATGCCATGCCGGTTTTATTTTTACTTCAGTTTTTCCCGTGGCGTTAGGAATGAGTTTCAAAGATGAATGAGCCTCAAAGTATACTTAATACTTTATATATATATATATATATATATATATATATATATATATATATATATATATATATATATATATATATATATATATATATATAGTTTTTGAGTCCCTTACTTCTATGGTAGTTTGATGAATCGTAGAAGCATTTTTTTTTCTGTAGCTTCAATCAAACAATATGCAAAATCATTATAAAAACCGTAAAACACCACAAACGTCCGTCAAGGTACTTTCTTCCCAAAAATTTACATGCCTCTCTCTCTCTCTCCTCTCTCTCTCTCTCTCTCTCTCTCTCTCTCTCTCTCTCTCTCTCTCTCTCTCCAAAAATCTGGTCAATTGGTCCTAGTTACCTGGTCAGCCTTTGGTAAAATTTTCATAATAAATGAAAAAAAAAAATTATCAGAAGTAATGATGCTGCAATCTGATGCTGTAAAAAATATTATAAAGTGTGTTTTACAATAACTATAATAACAATAGCACTTCTACATCATCAGTAGGATCTTTATCTTACCCAGCAGTTGAATTCATCAGTGTATTATGACATTTAAACCAGAATGAAAATGAAAGCGAGATATTACCACCTGATGAAGAACCGACATCATCACCAGCTCTTAGGCTGATTAACTCTGTACTGCTGACGTTATGTAATCTCTCATCTCTTGTGGCTTTCTAATATCACATTTTTTTATTCCAGAAGCCAATAACCTCATGTAATGCCGAGATTACTTGAGATTACTTGATTATAAAGCTGTTTTAATCATTTTAGACAGAAGTGTAACACCACTTCAGGAGAAACTCTTGGCGATGATTACG
>NC_089750.1:1169207-1171707 GCF_040412425.1 Macrobrachium rosenbergii | reverse complement strand
AAGTATTATTTTATGTTATTTATTTTATTTATTCTATTTGAATTCTTTTTCTGTTTTTCTCTTATACCTTCTTACCTTGGCTTATTTATCTATTGTTTATCTTTTTAAGAAAAAGTTGTAAACTCTTTTCTTTCATTCCACGCTTATGAATTTTTAAAGTGGTTTTTCACCTGTTTACTTATTTTTGTGTTTTCTTTGAAACCTTTCCACCTTAGTTTATTTGATATTTAATTTTTGGAAGAAAATGCGCTACTCTTTTCATTTATTCCTCCTACGCTTATGAATCTTTTAAAGTATTATTCTATCTACTTTTTTTTGTCTCTGACACTTTCCAACTTTAGTTTATTTGTTGTTAATTATTTGACGAAAATGTGTAACTCTTTTCATTTTTTCCTTCTACACTTATGAATCTTTTAAAGTATTATTTTATCTACTTTTTTTGTCTCTGATACTCTCTTACCTTCAGTTTTATTTTGTATTTTTTTGTGGGGAAGAAAAGTGAGAGACATTACTTTTAGTAGTGTTACTTTTTTTTAGGGGGGCGTGGTCCCTTGGCACCGGGGAGAGGGGGGAATTCTCTGTCTCGGTTTGACGAGCTGATATACAAAAATTTTTTTCTCAATCTTTTTTTCTTATTACAGCTTTTTACGATTTATTATTTTTCCTTAAATCACTCTTCATATCAAAATAATCAGGCCTCTGTAATCCTCGTGTTAAAAAATAATGTTAAAGTTCTCCTCGCCCTCTGCGAGGTTCATAGGGCAGGCGCTGATCTCCTGTTTCTTTGGTCGACAGTCAGTTGGGGACAGGTCCCAGTGCCTAAGACACGTGGCCAGTGTCTCGCTAGGCCCAATGTTTAACCCCCCAGACTGAGGGCTGATACCTATTCTCCTATTTACCCTCGAATTTTCAGACCGCTAGGTTAGAGGGCCACCGGGTTTATGCAATAGCTCCATCCAAGCCACCAGAGAGTGGCAGGATTTGAATCCCGGTCCTCTCCACTGGTAGGCAAGAACCATACCACTGCGCCACACAGTATTTTTCAAATGGTGGATTAATTATTCAGATAACGAGAATGCAACTGAAATGTTTATCCAAAAATAATTTACATCCAGATAATTATTACTAGTCCATAAACCTGGCCTGAGTACAGAGTACTTGTCATTTTAATTGAATAGCTTACCTGTAATTGGCCTTCGTGAAAAATAAAAGTAGATATTGGTCATGAAAACGAACGTTGCTTGTTTTCCAATATATAACAAGTCCAATTACAATGATTTTAAAAGATTCAGATAATTATTTAGTGGTAAAATGAATTAGGAAGGAGGAATTTACCAATAAGGACAGATAACCTTCTGGTCTGTGTCCTAAATATTTCTAATCAAGGTTTGCTTTATTCTTTGTCAGGTGCAAAGTTTTATTGTTAATAGGATTAAAACTAAGTATCTAAGAATCTCAATGTAATTAGCTCTCAGATGAGCATAATTATATTTCACGTATACAGCAGTTGTCTTGTTTGGTAGATTAAGGTAATACAAATTTTATTTTATATATCTGTTTTTACTAATTTTCTAAAGGATTTATTTTTTACGTATCTGTTTTTACTCATTTTATAAAGAGATATAGAGAGAGAGAGAGAGAGAGAGAGAGAGAGAGAGAGAGAGAGAGAGAGAGAGAGAGAGATATATATATATATATATATATATATATATATATATATATATATATATATATATATATATATATATATATATATATATATATATATATATATATATATATATATATATATATATATATATATATATATTCATATATATAAATATATATTATATTATATATATATATATATATTATTATTATTATTATTATATATTATTATTATTATTATTATTATTATTATTATTATTATTATTATTATATATATATATATAGACTTTTATTTTGATTATTATTATTATTATTATTATTATTATTATTATTATTATTATTATTATTATTATTACTAATGACAGACTTTTATTTTGACGATTCTTTCACTTTGTTAGACTTTTGTCAGAAACTTTCTCAACATACAATCCAATTCTCTCAGCCAGCTATTAAATGTTTCTAGAAAGCTCTGCTTGTGAAATATTTCCATTCGTGCCAAAAGAAAGGGCTTATGATTATTATCATAATTTTTCCAGTTATGCATATCCACGAAGAACAAATAAAAAGGAATTATTCTGACTTGCATAGCAATCTTCAACAACAACAAAATTATCTTTTTACGCAAAGTATAAAACATCGAGAACTGCTTCCCTCTTGGACTAAATATTCCCCAGAAACGGCCCGGGAGAAATCCCTTTCAGACACACTATCTAATCCCACCCATTCGATGTTATCACGGGCGCGATTAGGGAGATACCGTACGAGATGGGCGTGAATGGGAGCCCTGGATTTTCGGGAGTAATTTGTAGGAACCGTGGAACCCCACCCATCCTGTGTAGGACGTTTGGAA
>NC_089750.1:1144207-1166707 GCF_040412425.1 Macrobrachium rosenbergii | reverse complement strand
ATATATATATATATATATATATATATATATATATATCCATCTCTCTCTCTCTCTCTCTCTCTCTCAATATCTATATATATATATATATATATATATATATATATATATATATATATATATATATATATATATATATATATATATATATATATTTAACAGACAGTTACAGGACCAAACATAAAAATAAAAAAAATAAAAAACTCAATACTCACAATAATCTATAACGATAATAAACGAAATAAAATATTTTAAACCAAAAACACAACGCATGATTGCATTCAGCGAAATTCCCTGTGGTGCATTTTTACCCCAACCAAGTGGTATGCCATAAAAATATGTATAGACATGATCGGAGCATGTTTGTGTGTGTGTGTGTGTGTGTGTGTGTGTGTGTGTGCATATTCTCTCTCATTTGGTTTATCAAGTGGTTTGCACGGTACATTCCATTTTCCAATTGTCGGCTAAACGCTACAACTGCTATATGACACAATAGCGGGAAAAATTGAGAGGAAACCGCTTTTGCGAGATATCATTTTAACATACAGGGGGTGACACTCCCCTGCCTGCCTGCCTGCCTCCCGTGCAGGCGCACGCATGCACTCACACACACACACATGCACATAAAATCTATCAGCCCTCATATTCCCACACACACACACACAACAAACACACATACAAATACACAACCTGTCACTCCCAGTTTCCCAAGTACAAACACGCATAAAGACACAATACACACAACACACACATACACCACACTCCCAGTCTACCATCCTTCATATTTCCACACATACACACATACACAAACACATTAATACAAACACACACACTCAACCTATCAGCCCAAGTTTCCCACATAAATACCCATCAACACATACAAAACCTATTAGCACTTATTTCCCAGGTACACACAGACACACACACACTCTCTCTCTCTCTCTCTCTCTCTCTCCAAAACTGCACGGAAATAACCCTAAAGCAATAAATGTCAGACTTCATATCACGGCCGTGAATATAACGAGACTGTCCAGGTATCTGAAATAATTCGGCCCATTGTGTTTATCTGAGCGACAAAAAAGGGGAACCGAAAGAATGATAATAAATGAATAAAAAAAAAACAACAACAGAATATGTTGTTACAACCGAATATGTTGTTACAACAGTGGAAAACGGCCTAGCCTAGAGAATGTCGTTGCCAAAACCAAAAAAAAAGTATTTTTTTATTTATTTATCTATTTTTTTTTTGGGCTGGTGCTGAATGGGGAATAATGGCATGTTATATATCAGTTAGTGTCAGAGAATGTCCCTAAACGAGGAAGGGTGGGAGGAGAGAGAGAGAGAGGGGGGGAGAGGGGAGCAGGGGGTGAGAATTGGGCAAAATGTTGCCCAAAAAATGGTCAGATATAGGGAGATGAACAGCTGGTACAACTTACGTACAAATGGACACGAGCAGTATTTTGGGCAGACGGACAGAGAGACATATAGTCAATATATAAACATTCAACCATGACCTAATTGTGTTTATCTGATGGATAGACGGGAGAGAGAGAGACAAAGAGAGAGAGAGAACCGAAAGAATAAGAAGCTAATAAATGAATACAGAAAAGAAACAGTGTTCAAAGGCAGAATTGTGTTGTTAGAAGAGAGAGAGAGAGAGAGAGAGAGAAGGAGTCTGAATATGGCAGAAGCTAATCCCAGTTGAAACACAATTCAGAGAGAAGAGAGAAAGAGAGAGACAAGACAGACAGACAGAGAGAAAGAGTAAAGACAGATAGGTGTAGAGAGAGAGAGAGAGAGAGAGAGAGAGAGAGAGAGAGAGAGAGAGAGAGAGAGAATTCTCAGGCAGAAGCTAATCCTGTTACAGAAAACAAGACAGACAAAAAAAAGAGTTCCAAAGACAGATTTTTTATTTATTTATCTATTTTTTTTTTTTTACAGGAGAGAGAAAGAGAGAGACAAGACAGACAGACAGAGAAATAAAGACAGATAGGTTATATATCAGGCAGAAGCTAATCCTGTGTACAGAGAGATGTCCAAGACAGAAACAGAGAGAAAGAGTTCCAAAGACAGATAGGTGTAGAGAGAGAGAGAGAGAGAGAGAGAGGGAGAGAGGGGTGAGAAGAGAGAGAGAATTCTCAGGCAAAAGCTAATCCTGTTGCAAGACAGACAGACAGAGAGAAAGAGTTCCAAAGACAGATATGTAGAGAGAGAGAGAGAGAGAGAGAGAGAGAGAGAGAGAGAGAGAGAGAGAGAGAGAGAGAGAGAGAGAGAATTCTCAGGCAGAAGCTAATCCTGTATACAGAGAGAGAGAGAAAGAGAGAGACAAGACAGACAGACAGAGAGAAAGAGTTCCAAAGACAGATAGGTGTACAAATGGAGAGAGAAAGAGAGAGACAAGACAGACAGACAGAGAGAAAGAGTTCCATTTTTCTCAGGCAGAAGCTAATCCTGTATACAGAGAGAGAGAGAAAGAGAGAGACAAGACAGACAGACAGAGAGAAAGAGTTCCAAAGACAGATAGGTGTAGAAGAGAGAGAGAGAGAGAGAGAGAGAGAGAGAGAGAGAGAGAGAGAGAGAATTCTCAGGCAGAAGCCAATCCTGTATACAGAGAGAGAGAGAAAGAGAGAGACAAGACAGACAGACAGAGAGAAAGAGTTCCAAAGACAGATAGGTGTAGAGAGAGATGGAGAGAGAGAGAGAGAGAGAGAGAGAGAGAGAGAGAGAGAGAGAGAGAAGCTAATCCTGTATACAGAGAGAGAGAGAAAGAGAGACAAGACAGACAGACAGAGAGAAAGAGTTCCAAAGACAGATAGGTGTAGAGAGAGAGAGAGAGAGAGAGAGAGAGAGAGAGAGAGAGAGAGAGAGAGAATTCTCAGGCAGAAGCTAATCCTGTATACAGAGAGAGAGAGAAAGAGAGAGACAAGACAGACAGACAGAGAGAGAGTTCCAAAGACAGATAGGTGTAGAGAGAGAGAGAGAGAGAGAGAGAGAGAGAGAGAGAGAGAGAGAGAGAGATTCTCAGGCAGAAGCTAATCCTGTATACAGAGAGAGAGAGAGAGAGACAAGACAGACAGACAGAGAGAAAGAGTTCCAAAGACAGATAGAGAGAGAGAGAGAGAGAGAGAGAGAGAGAGAGAGAGAGAGAGAGAGAGAATTCTCAGGCAGAAGCTAATCCTGTATACAGAGAGAGAGAGAAAGAGAGAGACAAGACAGACAGACAGAGAGAAAGAGTTCCAAAGACAGATAGGTGTAGAGAGAGAGAGAGAGAGAGAGAGAGAGAGAGAGAGAGAGAGAGAGAGAGAGAGAATTCTCAGAAGCTAATCAGACAGAGAGAGAGAAGAGAGAGACAAGACAGACAGACAGAGAGAAAGAGTTCTCAAAGACAGATAGGTGTAGAGAGAGAGAGAGAGAGAGAGAGAGAGAGAGAGAGAGAGAGAGAGAGAGAGAGAGATTTCTCAGGCAGAAGCTAATCCTGTATACAGAGAAAGAGAGAGAGAGACAAGACAGACAGACAGAGAGAAAGAGTTCCAAAGACAGATAGGTGTAGAGAGAGAGAGAGAGAGAGAGAGAGAGAGAGAATTCTCAGGCAGAAGCTAATCCTGTATACAGAGAGAGAGAGAAAGAGACAGACAAGACAGACAGACAGAGAGAAAGAGTTCCAAAGACAGATAGGTGTAGAGAGAGAGAGAGAGAGAGAGAGAGAGAGAGAGAGGACCGCACAGGAGTCTGACTTGGACAGCAGAAAAATGCGACACAATTCTCAGGCAGCAGAAGCTAATCCCATAGATAAATGGATAGAGAGAGAGAGAGAGAGAGAGAGAGAGAGAGAGAGAGAGAGAGAGAGAGAGACTCAACTGGAGAATGCTGCTACTGAACAAAATCTATGGACAATTTTCATGCAAAAACATTGTGGCAATAGACAACGATTTACAGAGAAAGATATCACTGGCAAATCAGCCTTGTCATCAGACATTTCTCTTTATCAAAACGATGACAATTATGACAATTAAGTAAAAGTCGCCCTTTTACTGGTAATGTCACAGTTCAGAATCATTTTTTCAAACGCTTATTACCAAAAGAACATCAAACAGTAATAAAAATGAGCAATAATCTACAAAAAAGAGCAATAATCTACAAAAAAAGAGCAATAATCTACCAAAAAAGACCCCGTAGGAGGATGGTGCAATCAGTGCACCTCACGCGGCGCACTGTAGGCATTACTAAAGGTTCTTTGAAGCGTCCCTTACTTAGGCCCCTAGCTGTAACCCCTTTCATTCCTTTTACTGTACCTCCATTCATATTATCTTTCTTCCATCTTGCTATCCACCCTCTCCTAACTGCGAGGTTTTCCTCCTGTTACACCTTTCAAACCTTTCACTCTCAATTTTCCTTTCAGCTTCAATGACCTCAGGGTTCCAGCGCTTGGCATTTAGCCTAAACTCTATATTCCATTCCTATAAAAACAGAACAATTTAAACTTATGTTTTTATGTCCCAATTACCCCTTGATTAAGCATTAAGTGTTTATTGATAGCATATCTCTCCCAGTGTGATTCAGTACTTCATGGAGATGATAAAAATTATGGTTTTATTCTCAGATACTTTCTAAGTTTCTGGTATGAATTTTATATTTGAGATTTTCTAGATACCTCAAAGTAAATGTTAACATAAAGAAGAATGGAACCTCTTTTTTTGTAGGCATCAGAAAATACTGAAATGCAAATATTCATACTTTGAATATATATATATATATATATATATATATATATATATATATATATATATATATATATATATATATATATATATCAATGCTGAATAGGTAGTTGTTGTTATATAAAATTTCAATATTTCTTCATTATATAATTTACATATATTTGACAATGCTTGTTACTGAGTACTGCACGTATATTAATGTTTTTATTTAATTATGTAACAAATAAGTCTTAATATCAACAACAGCATTTGTGAAAACAGGAGTAATTATTTCCCAGAATCAGAAAGGCTATTATTATCTCTATTTATTAAGAAATATGTGGTTTAATAAATTCTATGGTGTACTTTCAGGAAAAAATAATGATAACTTTACATATATAAATAGAAGAAAACTTTTATGTTTATGGCTAATAATTTTAATGAAAATTAGTCAAAAGTAATTTTTTTAATAAAATACTACTTGTAAAATATCAATTAGCTTTATTAATAAGTACCTAGAAATAATATATTGTGAAATATATGATAATTATGTATATATATATATATATATATATATATATATATATCATTTATATTTTTTACAAGTAGTATCTCTAAGTACTTATTATGAAAGTTAATTGACTTTCACTCTTTTATTAAAATTATTAGCCAAAATAGTATAAACTTTTCATAAGTTTTCTCTCTTTATAAAATGTAGAGTTATCAAAATTTTTTTTGTTAAACCAAATATTTCTAAATAAATAAATATTTATATATATATATATATATATATATATATATATATATATATATATATATATATATATATATATATATATATATATATATATATATATATACTTTTAAAGAAACTGGAGACGTTGGTCCACTGCTAACAGAATCAGGGCGCAGGAACTGGTTTGTTGACAGAAGAAAGTGTAAATAGCGTTGTAGCTATGTAAAGGAGAGTTGGGAAACTCCTTCTTCTTCTTCACACATGCTACAAATGTGTCAGAACTTGAATAACACTCGTATTTTTATCTGTTTATTTGTCCACATATTTTTTGATGCCAGAAACAAATCTCTGGTGTATTTTAGTCACGTTGCATTGCATGAGTCCGAGGGAATATTCAGTTTTGATAATACTTTCTGCATTACTGTACAATACAAACAAAATAATGTTATATCTTTTTTTTAGTCTCTCTCTCTCTCTCTCTCTCTCTCTCTCTCTCATTTAACTGTGTAAAAATAAATATTTTGGGCATTGAAAATAACTTTATATTTAAAGACTTTTTATAATTAAGTTTGGTTTCAATTTCTCTAAGATCATAATTTAAAGACTTTTTTGTCATATAATTTTTTTATAATTATGTTTGGTTTTTGGCATTTTTCTAAGATATTCCTTCCTGATTTGATTATGAATAGTTGTACATACTCGTATGTTGCAATACACACACACATATATATATATACATATATGTACATCACACACACACACACACATATATATATATATATATATATATATATATATATATATATATATATATATATATATATATATATATATATATATATATATATATATATATATATATATATATATATATATATATATATATATATATATATATATATATATATATATATATATATATATATATATATATATATATATCCTTAACACAAGGGAACATTCACCAAAAGTCAAAAAATACCATTAGAAACACAACACTGTCTCTCATCCCTTGGGGACATCGACCCTGCCAGTTCCCAGGGCACTCCCTGACCCTATTAGGACTTTCCCAGGGCTCTGTAGAATCTGTAGGATGCCCCTGTGAGTCCTGACCCAAGCCTCGTCCTTATTTCCCCCCGACAGGGGGCGGGGGACAGTGTCCCTGCCCGTCAAACTCTTTGGCGGTGTCTGACAGGTAATTGAGCTGGGTACCTTTTTAAACGGCTGGGTTTGGGGTAGGCTGTCAAGTCTGTCAGGCTGGAGAGAGAGAGAGAGAGAGAGAGAGAGAGAGAGAGAGAGAGAGAGAGAGAGAGAGAGAGAGAGAGGCCCTTATCTTTACTATCTGAGATAGGGGAAGGGGCCGAATTTGGATTAGTCTGGTTCTATATCTTCATCTTTCTCTCAGTCTCTGACAGTTATCTATCTATCTATCTATCTATCTATCTATCTATCTATCTATCTATCTATCTATCTATTTATCTATGTATTTAGGTTTTTATTGTATCAGTTCTAATGGATTTCTTCAGCGTCGTTTACAAAAAAGTATGGCGTATATAGTTTAGTAAATGGTATAGGTACAAAATAATAATAAATAATAATAATAATAATAATAATAATAATTATTATTATTATTATTATTATTATTATTATTATTATTATTATTACAACTGCCGTATTTCCTCTGTGATTATCACAATTATTCTTTTTCAAAATTCTGCTTTATTTTTTCAACCAAGCACCATTGTGGTGCAATCTTAAATTTTCCAAGATGATTACACGCAAAAACCAAACAAAATTAAACATTTAAGAAGCTCATTATCATCAACATCGCCTAATTACAAAAACATTTCACTTAAATAACTAAAAATAAAAAAACACAATAAAACCAAAGAAAAAATCCGACCAATATTAACTCATCTTATCCCATGACTTGAATGACGTCAGTGTTTTGAATTCGTCATCTCGGATGATCCGCCATCTTTCCACTCTTTCGTGGATCAGGCCAGGATGAGGGATCCTAGCTCTCGAGGAAATTGCTGATGCTGAAATCTCTCTCTCTCTCTCTCTCTCTCTCTCTCTCTCTCTCTCTCTCTCTCTCTCTCTCTCTCTCTCTGTGCTGCTTCCGTCTTCAATGGCCCAGCGCTATTTGAATGGTGTACCAATATTATTTTGAGTATGTTTCTCTTTCCGATATTTGATTTTATCTATATAATAATAATAATAATAATAACAATAATAATAATAATAATAATAATAATAATAATAATAATAATAATAATAATAAATTTAAAGCAGGAACACATATAGCCAAACCTTTCAATTTTATCTTATAATAGGGTCATTATTATAGGTAATAAATGAACCTCTATTTTTGGTTATGTAATTTACAGATTTATAAATTTATACACTCTCTCTCTCTCTCTCTCTCTCTCTCTCTCTCTCTCTCTCTCTCTTAGCTTTCATCTTGTGTAATGCGTTCACACTCACAAACTCTCTGTTCCTGTACGCTTACACACACACACACACTCACACATACACATGCATATACTGTATATATATATATATATATATATATATATATATATATATATATATATATATATATATATATATATATATATATATATATATATATATATATATATATATATATATATATATATTGAGAGAGAGAGAGAGAGAGAGAGAGAGAGAGAGAGAGAGAATGAGAGATAATTAGAGTATATATATATATATATATATATATATATATATATATATATATATGTATATATATATATATATATATATATATATATATACATACATTAATCCCATCACCAGCCTCATTCCCTTATTCCGCCTTCCCCACCCTCTCTCTCTCTCTCTCTCTCTCTCTCTCTCTCTCTCTCTCTCTCTCTCCCTCCTGAGAACAGTGTTTTCGTCATCAGATTCCACGAGGGAATCCCGTGTTTTGAAGGTTTGAGGGGAATTCAAGGACCAGTTTGTTGTTCCTCAAGATTTTCGCCAATTTATTGTTGTTAGTTTTTTGTATCCGCTGTTTTTTGCGCTTGGGTGTTTTTTAGGGGAGAGGGAGAGGGAGAGGGGGAGGGGAGGGGGAAGGGAGGGGTGGTGTGAGGGGTGTCTGGGAAAAATAAGCTATTTTTCTTAGTTCCCGAGTGCTTACCCAATCTCACTGTCTGACTGTCTGTCTGTCTCTCTCTCTCTCTTTCTCGTCTCTCTCTCTCTCTCTTCTCTTTTCTCGCTAGCTCTCCTCTCTTTTACTCATTCAGTCAAAACGTCATTTTATTAATTTGCCTCTGTCATTATGACTCTCTCTCTCTCTCTCTCTCTCTCTCTCTCTCTCTCTCTCATTCTGTCTTCTTTTTCATTCATTTCAAACGGGATGTGATTTTAATCTCTCGCTTAGCTTATGTGGCTCTCTCTCTCTCTCTCTCTCTCTCTCTTCTCTCTCTCTCTCTCTCTCTCTCTCTCTCTCACCTTTTACTCATTCGTAGCAAACAAAACATCATTTTATTAATTTGCCTCTGTCATTATGACTCTCTCTCTCTCTCTGTCTCTCTCTCTCTCTCTCTCTCTCTTCTGTCTTTTTTCTCATTGATTTTTCTTTTTCAAACAAGATTTGATTTTAATCTCTCTCTTTGCTTATGTGTCTCTTTTTCATTCATTTCAAACGGGATGTTTTAATTTCTCTTTGCTTATATGGCTCTCTCTCTCTCTCTCTCTCTCTCTCTCTCTCTCATTTTACTTATGTGTCCCACATTTTGTGATCAAATGAACTATCAAGAAAAATCAACTATTAGAGACCTCAAAATTCAATTGCCTTTTAAATAAGTATAATAATATACCATAAGTCGCTCGCTAGGTCTGGCCAGTACTGGGATAGGTTACCGCCAAGGTAAAGCAAAGGGCACGAGGTCATAAGCCCCTGAAAACCTATGCGTCACGGCGTATGGCTAGCAACCTCACTCTATGAATTCTAGCTGAAAACTGTTAGCGTAACATTTTCTGGCGTCACACGCTGTATATTAATAATAATAATAATAATAATAATAATAATAATAATAATTAACTACAATTTTAGTTTTTTGTAAAAAAAATTGTTGTGCCGGCTTTGTCTGTCCGTCCGCACTTTTTTCTGTCCGCACTTTTTCTGTCAACAATTTTTCTGTCAACACTTTTTCTGTCCGCACTTTTTCTGTCCGCACTTTTTCTGTCAACACTTTTTCTGTCCGAACTTTTTTCTGTCTGCACTTTTTTTGTCTGCACTTTTTCTGTCCGCACTTTTTTCTGTGCGCACTTTTTCTGTCCGCACTTTTTTATGTCCGCCTTCAGATCTTAAAAACCACTGAGTCTAGAGGGCTGCAAATTGGTATGTTGATCATCCACCCTCCAGTCATCAAACATACCAAATTGCAGCCCTCTAGCCTCAGTAGTTTTTATTTTATTTAAGGTTAAATTTAGCCATAATCGTGCTTCTGGCAATGCAACAAAGCAGGCCACCACGACCGACTGAGAAGTTTCATGGGTCGCGGCTCATACAGCATTATACCGAGACCAACGAAAGATAGATCTGTTTTCGGCGACCTTGATTATATACGGTGTACGGAAAACTCGACTGCGCCGAAGAAACTTCGGCGCATATTTTACTTTGTTTTATATATTTAGTGAAATCTTTTCCGTGTCGTTTCTTGCCCGACGCTAAATCGCGTCCTATTTGTACAGCTGCTGAATTATATTCCTGCCCATAAAGAATCGGGAATGGCTTGACACCGACGATTGTCCTTTGTTTTCTTAGTCTCTTTCTGTTCCCTCGTTCTTCGTCCTTTCTCTCTCTCTCTCTCTCTCTCTCTCTCTCTCTCTCTCTCTCTCTCTCTGTCTGTCACTCATTCTCTCTCTCTCTCTGGGTAATTGATTTTTTTTTAAATAAATTGGGATTCTCTCTCTCTCTCTCATTGTCACCATTTTTGTTAATATTTAAAAATAAAATTTTAATTTTCATCTCTCTCTCTCTCTCTCTCTCTCTCTCTCTCTCTCTCTCTCTCTCTCTCTCTTTTACGTCATTCATTTCAAACAAGACATTATTTTAATGTTCCTTTCTCTCTCTCTCTCTCTCTCTCTCTCTCTCTCTCTCTCTCTCTCTCTCTCCGTATTTTATCTGCATACTCTTAATTGCGTCGGACATTCGTCAATAACCCCCCATCCTCCCCGCCACTCCTCTCTCTCTCTCTCTCTCTCTCTCTCTCTCTCTCTCTCTGTCTCCCTTTTATCCATTTCCGTTTCCTTATCACCGGCCATTCCGACTTCCTCCCTTTTCCTCGCTTCTTAATAGATCTCCGCCTTCATCGTCCAAACTTCCCTGATTGGCGTCGGAAATTTTCCTCACAATCATTTTCCTTTTTTTTTTTCTTCTTTTTCTATTGCTTCTTTCTCTTCTCCTTCGCTTCTTCTTTTTTTCTTTTCATTCTTCTATTTTTTATATTTTTCTGTTTTTATTCTGTTTAATTTTTTTTTGGGGGGGGGGCGTTTGGCTCTTTCGCTTCTTCTCTGCTTCTTCTTTTTTTCATTCTTCTATTTTTTTTTTTTTTTCTTATTCTGTTTTTATTCTGTTTGAATAATTTTCTTTTTACTTTTTTGGTTTTGGCTCTTTCGCTTCTTCTCTGCTTCTTCTCTTTTTTTTTCATTCCATTCTTCTTTTCGTTTTTTTTTATCTTTGTTATTTTTTATAATTTCCTCTTTTCACGTTTCTCCTTGCTTCGTTTTTTGTTGGTGAATTGTTGTTCTATTTACGCTTCTTCCTTTTCCGTCTCTTATTCTTCCTTTCTTTATTTTATCTTTCTTAGTTTTAGTTTTCCTGAAAAGAAAACTATTGTGCCGGCTTTGTCTGTCCGTCCGCACTCTATTCTGTCCGCACTTTTTCTGTCGCCCTCAGATCTTAAAAACTGCTGAGGCTAGAAGGCTGCAAATTGGTATGTTGATCATCCACCCTCCAATCAGCAAACACACCAAATTGCAGCCCTCTAGCTTCAGTAGTTTTCATTTTATTTATGGTTAAAGTTAGCTTTAATTGTGGGTCTGGCAACGATATAGGATAGGCCACCACCGGGCCGCGGTTAGTTACACGGGCCGCGGTTCATACAGCATTATACTGAGACCACCGAAAGATAGATCTATTTTCTTTGGCCTTGATTACACGCTGTAGCGGCTGTACATAAAACTCGATTGCGCCGAAGAAACTTAGGCTCATTTTTTATTTGTTTTTAAAAGTTCGATTTTCACAACTTAGCTTTTACGTGTAAGCTTTGAATTGGCAGACATTTATTTTGACGAAGTTTCCACTTCACGAAACTTACATCTCACGAAAGTTGTGGTTTACAAAAATTGAAGATAAATTTTTATTTCAGGATATAGATAAATGTAATTTTATAATTGACAGTTAAATGTTTCGCTGGAGATCATTTTCTAGTTAATAAAAAATATTGATAAAGTAAATTTTTTTAGGAAAAGCAACGAGGTACAATATTAAAATTGGATTGTCAAGGATTATTGCAGCTTGAAAATGCACGTGAATCTTATGAATTTTGTCTTCATAAACTGAGGCACATTTGCTACGTGAATCGTTTTTTATTACATGGTTTTATTTAACTGGACTTGGAATTTTTCATGGCTACTCAATCCTGGTGACAATACAACCTTGCATGATCAGTAGGTTAGAAGTGACCTCTCCCAGTATCTCAGGATTTGTATAAAACTCTTTGGATTTTTCATACCTTCTTTGACACTGTAGATTCAGAATAAGTTAATAACTCTACGGATTTTCCATACCTTCTTTGGCTCGACAGGACATCATATTCAATTTTTTTTTAAACATTGGACTGATTTGGAAATTATACTGGCATTTATAAGATAAAATAGTTAAATTTCCAGTACAAAAATAATGAAAGAACAACGAAAGTAAAACCAAACGTCATTGCGAAATTTGCCCAAACAAACTCAGCTAAGTAAAGGGTCAGAATTACAATGAAAAATATATACAAAAGTGGTTAAGCAAGTGACGTGAGTTACATGCAGCAAAAGGTTATATTCCCGCGGCCTATTTAAAGCTCATTTTTTGCCTTGGGAGCCCTCATGTTGAAATGCATCTAGCCCCCTTCCTCCCCCCCCTCATAGCCCCCCCCTCCAAATAACTCTCACCCTCCTCCTCTCCAATCCATCTCTCTCTCTCTCTCTCTCTCTCTCTCTCCCTTCCTTATTATTTTGCCAGACCGTTTCACTAACTTGACGGGAGCTGTTTATTTTAGGGATATATTTTACAACCGCTCTCTCTCTCTCTCTCTCTCTCTCTCTCTCTCTCTCTCTTAATAATGTTGAGGTATCAGGCGGTGAAACTAAGAAATTTAGTTAACTGATGGTCACAGTATTTTCATTGCAGCTCTCTCTCTCTCTCTCTCTCTCTCTCTCTCTCTCTCTCTCTCTCTCTCTCTCTCTCTACAACTCCATGTAACTGATATATGGTAAAACAGATTTGGTGTATTGAGTTAAATACTTGTATCCAAACTGTGCTCAGTTTAATCTTATTCTCTCTCTCTCTCTCTCTCTCTCTCTCTCTCTCTCTCTCTCTCTCTCTCTCTCTCTCTCTCTCTCTCTCTCCATAACTTCAATTTGAATTATCATATTAAGACAGGCTTGATATTTTCAGTTAAATATTTGTACCAATAGCATGTGCAATGCAATATCTCTCTCTCTCTCTCTCTCTCTCTCTCTCTCTCTCTCTCTCTCTCTCTCTCTCTCTCTCGAACTTCCATTTGAAATATTATATTAGGACAGGCTTAATATTTTCAGTTAAATATTTGTACCAATAGCATGTGCAATGTAATATCTCTCTCTCCCTCTCTCTCTCTCTCTCTCTCTCTCGAACTTCCATTTGAATTATTATATTAAGACAGATTTGATATTTTCATTTTATATTTACATCAATGGCAGGTGCAATGCAATCTCTCTCTCTCTCTCTCTCTCTCTCTCTCTCTCTCTCTCTCTCTCTCTCTCTCTCTCTCTCTCTCTCCCTAATTTCCATTTGAATTATTACATTAAGACAGATTTTATATATTTTCAGTTAAATATTTATATCAATAGTATGTGCAATGCAATCTCTCTTACTTTCTCTCTCTCTCTCTCTCTCTCTCTCTCTCTCTCTCTCTCTCTCTCTCTCTCTCTCTATTTCCATTTGAATCATTATATTAAGACATATTTTATATTTTCAGACAAATATTTATATCAATAGTATGTGCAATGCAATCTCTCTCTCTCTCTCTCTCTCTCTCTCTCTCTCTCTCTCTCTCTCTCTCTCTCTCTCTAATTCCCTTTGAATTATTATATTAAGTCTTATATATTTTCAGACAAGTATTTATATCAATATCATGTGCAATGCAATCTCCTCTCTCTCTCTCTCTCTCTCTCTCTCTCTCTCTCTCTCTCTCTCTCTCTCTCTCTCTCTCCTCTCCCGTGTGTTTGCTTTTAATAAATGTATCAACATTTACTTTCTTACTAAAACTGCAATAATTTTCGAGTAGGCTTCCTCATCTTTTAAGTCCAAATATTTCGTCTGGGAGTAAAAATACGCTCACATACACACACACACACACAAATGCACACAAACACACACATACACATAAACAACCACTGTTTTTGCAGAGTGAGCGTCATTATTTTCCAAAATGAATTGCCTCTCTGTTTCGGTGTATTACGATGTGGGAGTAAAAAAATAAAAGAGAAGTGAAAAAATATTTTGAATTTGAAGAGGAAGAAATTGGCACTTAATGTAAAAGGTGCCATTAGGATTTATATTGTTGAATTTAAATATTCTTACTGTAGGTACTGGATTACCTGTACCTACACCTATGTATATGTATATATATATATATATATATATATATATATATATATATATATATATATATATATATATATATATATATATATATATATATATATATATATATATATTATATATATATATATATATATATATATATATATATATATATATATATATATATATATATATATATATATACTGTTGCAATTATCTTATAAATATTATAAAAAAACCCTCATTAAATTCACACTCAGAGCAAAAACATCTATATGGTGATAAAATCACCCCAAAACATTTTGCCAAGGAATGTTTTCAACGTCACTGACTCTCTCTCTCTCTCTCTCTCTCTCTCTCTCTCTCTCTCTCTCTCTCTCTCTCTCTCTCTCTCCAACGATTAGAGTCAGAGAGAAACATCTGTATATATAGAAAAAATCATACCAAAACATATCGCCAAGGAATGTTTTCAATATCACAGACTCTCTCTCTCTCTCTCTCTCTCTCTCTCTCTCTCTCTCTCTCTCTCTCTCTCTCTCTCTCTCTCTCTACCTTTGAAGTGTTACAGAAATTGAGAAACATCTGTTTACATTCCTGTTCCCAACAGAGATTAAAGGGTAATTCTGATGGATGCAAAATATAACACCGTTTTCAGAGCTGGAAGATAAACAAATAATGAAACTCTCTCTTTTTTTACTTGCATATTTTTTTACTCAAATAAAGTATCCGGTAATTCCTTCCTCTCTACTTTTGTAAATAAGTTTATGTAGTTTTTATTTAAAAACAACTATTGGTGGAACCCTTTTATAAAATTGTTAATAAAGATTATTTTGTTTAAACATGATTTTCTCTCTTTTTTTACGTCATATCAGCGTTATTTCTGATGGATGGATACATTGTTGTGCTTGAACAAAGGTTCTGTAATTCAATGAGCTGGAAGATAAACAAATAATGAAACGCAAAAATTTTTTTTACACACATATTTTTATGCACAGAAAGTATCCGGTAATTAAAAAGAGTCCCTCAAGTATTTTTAATTAAATATAGGAAAATTTATGTAAAAATTTTTATTTCTCTCTCTCAGTTTATCTGTTACTATTTACAGTCTGTTTGTGATTATGAAAGACATTTAAAAATGTAGACTATTGGTTTCGAAACACAAGAATTTATAAAATGTTAATAAAGATTAAACATTTTGGGCAGAGATAAATATGATTTTTAACTCTCTTTTTACGTCAATCTATGGTGATAAAGGAGGAATGCTATATCTATAAAGGACCTAATAATGAGACAATCACAAACAATAGGATACATTGTTGTGTGATGTTGAATAGGAAGGTTCTGTAATGATCAAATAAGAATTTTTGGCAAAATGCAGGGCAAAAATGGGAATTTGTTCCGGCACTTCAAAACTAGAAAAGCTGAACACATGATTATGCTTTATAAAACGTACGTACGTAGTCCACTTGAATATTGCAATATAATATGGTACCCTCCAAAAAGGATATTGCAAAAGAAAAAGGTCATTTACAGCTAGAATTAAAGAGTTAAACCTAAAAATACATTTCTTAAAAAATAGTCTTGAAAGGAGAAGATCAAGTTTGTGATAAAGAATTACCGAAAAACATCCCTAAAATTATCAAAAAGAGCAAGCAGAGGTCTTAATAGTGCTCTATACCAGGAAAATTAAGGAAAGCACACACATTAATCACACACACACATCGATAATGCACATTCAAACACAGCTCATCTGAGGAACATAACAGAGTGAGCGTAGATGTGTTTAAGAATAAGCTACAAATATCTAAGATGTAAAAGGAACAAGACTGGAAAATGCAAAATTAAAAATATATTAAAATTCTAATCAAATTGTAAACTAACCTGGGGCAACCTCTCTGTAAGGTAAGGTCTCTCTCTCTCTCTCTCTCTCTCTCTCTCTCTCTCTCTCCTCCTCCTCCTCCTCCTCCTCTTCCCCTTTCTTTTCCCCCTCTCTCTCTCTCTCTCTCTCAACCTCTCTATCTCTCCCTCTTTCTTTCCCTCAGTCTCTCTCACTGTCTCTCTCTCTCCCCCTCAAGCAAAATATTTTTATCTATAAAAAACCTCCTCTCTCTCCTCTCTCTCTCTCTCTCTCTCTCTCTCTCTCTCTCTCTCTCTCTCTCTCTCTCTCTCTTAACAGAAACCACCCAGAAAATCAAATTCAAGCTATTTGGGAAACTATATAACCGAACCAAGCCGAAAGAATGGACGAGGGCATTTTCATAGCAAACGCTCATAAACAACCGGTGCCCGTAACGGATAAACTGGAAACACCAATTCATTCCTTCCCAAATGTATGCGCATTCACTCGTTCAGTTATTATTATTATTCACGGTCAGGCATCGTCGTAAAAGGCAAATTCAGCTGCGGGGTAATATAGGTTTTTAGGCAAATATTTAGCGTTTTTCGTTTTTTTGATTTTTCAGTTGGTTTTTCGTAGTTTCAATTGTAAATGTTGTATATTCTACAAATTTTTCGTCTAAATTAAGGGGCCAGGTTCATTTGTTGTTAATGTTTTTCATAAAAATATTGCTTGACTTTTATTTATGATAATAAATCTGATTGTTATGTAAAACTATAATATTTGACCTAAATATTATTATTATTATTATTATTATTATTATTATTATTATTATTATTATTATTATTATTAAAATGTGGACAAGTATTTCTATCACGAAGACATCAACCCAGACTTCCTACTATTATTATTATTATTATTATTATTATTATTATTATTATTATTATTATTATTATTATTATTATTATTATTAAGTTTCTTTTACTGTACCTCCATTCATATTATCTTTCCTCCATCTCGCTATTCATCCTCTCCTAACAATTATTTCAAAGTGCAACTGTGAGATTTTCCTCCTGTTACACCTTCAAACCTACCTACTCTCAGTTTCCTTTCCAGCGCTGAATGACCTCATAGGTCCCAGTGCTTGGCCTCTGGCCTAAATTCTATAAGCCTTTCCATTCCAGCAGGGAATACAGAATTTTTTTTTTAGGAAAACTTAGAGGAAAATAAAGATTCCTATTTTTGAAAGTTTCAGAATCTAGTGTTTTAAAAAGATTATTTCCGTTCTTCCATTATTTTTAGTTCTCTGTAAAAGAAAACTGCTGAGATGGCTTTGTTTGTCCGTCCGCACTTTATTCTGTCCGCATGTTTGTCCGCCCTCAGATCTTAGAAACTACTGAGGCTATAGGGTTGCAAATTGGTATGTTGATCATCCACCTTCCAATCATCAAACATACCAAATTGCAGCCCTCTAGCCTCAGTAGTTTTGATTTTATTAAAGGTTAAAGTTAGTCATAATCGTACCTCTGGCACCGCTATAGGTACCAACAACAGAGGCCACCACCGGACCGTGGCTGAGTTTCACGGCCCACGGCTAAGGGTTTCAGGGACTGTGGCTGAAAGATTCATGCAGCGTTATACGCTGTACAGAAAACTCGACTGTGCCGAAGAAACTTCGCAGCATATTTTACTTGTTTTATTATGGATTAGTATTCCAAATAAAAAAAAAAAACTATTTATCTCTACACCCCAGAGACATTTCAGTCCCAATAATCATAAACACAGAAAACGAATGTCCGGGGAACTCTGAGGTGTTAGAAAAAATAACCACTTTTAAAACTCTCCAAAAAAAAAAAGTGTTTCAAAGCAAAACAGCCCCATTGTTCCATTGTTTCGCGTGCATAGGATTCCCTGAAATAAAAAAAAAAGAAAAAACTCAATAAAACTGTGCCGCGGGGACATTTCAATTCCAATGACTATAAACACGGTGGATAAATATTCGGGAGAGAAAAAGGCAAAAGGCGTCAAATATATAAACCCACTTTGACTCCAAACTAGCAGAGCTGATATGTATTTAGTTCGTGCAATACAGGAATCATGTTTTTGTGTTTTCCCCCTTGTAATAAAGCGGTAACACGCTGGCCCACAGACCCCCCAAAATAAGGGGAAAGAGGAAATATAGATTGTATTGAATGCGGGTCGTAACACCACCAAATTTAACAAAAAATAAAGGTTTCGATTTTTCATTTTATTTTTTTATATTTGTTATGTTTTTGCACTTGTGGTAAAGCGGTAACACATTGGCCCACAGACCCCCCAAAATAGGGAAAAAGGCGGAAATATAGATTGTATTGAACACGGGTCGTAACGCCACCAAATTTAACAAAAAATAAAGGTTTCGATTTTCATTTTATTTTCTTATATTTTTTATGTTTTTGCACTTGTGGTAAAGGTAACACATTGGCCACAGACCCCCAAAATTGGAAATATAGATTGTACTGAATGCAAACACCACCAAATATAACAAAAAATAAAGGTTTAGTTTTCATTTCATTTTTATATATTTTTATGTTTTTCCACTTGTGGTAAAGAACACATTGGCCCACAAACCCCCCCAAAAAGGGGAAAGAGCGGAAATATAGATTGTATTGAACACGGGTCGTAACGCCACCAAATTTAACAAAACATAAAGGTTCAGTTTTTCATTTTATTCTTCATGTTTTTTTTTTCATGTTTTCCCACATTGGCCCACAAACCCCCCAAAAAAGGGAAGAGCGGAAATATAGATCGTATTAAAAGCGAGTCGTAACACCACCAAATTTAACAAAAATAAAGGTTTAGTTTTTCAGTTTTTCATTTCATTTTCTAAATATTTTCATATTTTTCCACTTATTATAAAGCGGTAACACATTGGCCCACAGACCCCAAAATAGGTAAAAAAAAAAAAAAAGTTAGAATATAGATTGTATTGAACACGGGTCGTAACACCACCAAATTTAACGAAACATAAAGGTTCAGTTTTTCATTTCATTTTCTATGTATATATTTTCAGCCCGCAAGTCCGTGCAGGGCATAAAACGATTACTCCCGAAGCCCCGTTACATTTCGGGCAGATATTTATTCCATTAGGTTATATTCACTGCTCTATGTCTCGGCCGGTTTGAATATTTTTACATTTTTTTCCCCAGGGCGAATTTAAATACAGACGATTCAGGTAAACTCGTTGTTTCGGGTCCAAAAACTAAAATCGTTGGCCAAACCAGCGTTGATCGTTTCGTGATCGTTGACCAAATCAATTATTTTCGCGATCTTTGGCAGAAGCAGAATCTCTCTATTTTTGAATGAAACTTCTACTTGCATATTAAAGTTTATTTTTACGTAATAAATCTGTCGCGCCTCTTAAAACAACCGTTTATATCAGTCTGGGAAATCAAGGAGTTAATCAGTTGAAGCCAACAAGAGACTAATTAGATGCTAGCAGTTAATTATACTCATTATTTACTTCTTTGAAATATTTCCGTCCAGGCTAGCCACATAAATCTCCCGTCTCATCTAGAAAAAAGTCTCTCTCTCTCTCTCTCTCTCTCTCTCTCTCTCTCTCTCTCTCTCTCTCTCTCTCTCTCTCTCTCTCTCTCGTGTGGTCTTGTCAATAACACGTTAGCCTTGAGCTGTAAAAATGTGAAGAAATTTGTGATTATTATAAATGATATTATTTCACATGGAGTGTCGTATTATTTTCCCCAACTGATTCAAGAACTCAGAGGAAGCCTCCTCTTTTCACAGTGATTTCGGATGAACAGAAAGCTCTCAGTTATCACCCCCTCCCCCCCTACGTTAATTTACTTATGTGAATGATCATGACGTTCTCCCTAGAGGAAGGAAACGAGATATTTGCCCTGGATAATAAACCCGCTTCCATTGTGGCCACAGGAATACTGGATGGTGAAAGTAGATGCAATACAACTCACATTACGTTTTCTATAGCAGTGGCTCTCAACCTGGGAAGCGTCAGCAATTTCCAGGGGGGCGCAAGCCCTAGGAAAAAATTAAAGATTCCTAATTATATTCATTATTCTCTTAACAAGAGTGAGGAACCGATATTCAGAAGTTTATGAAATAATGCGAACGTATCGCATTATAACATTGGTTTCCCTTAGACTAATAAAATGAAAACACCCTTTCTCTTTCTCTTTATTTTTATTTTTCTTTAAATCTGGGAGGGAATTTTACTCATAGATGCAAGGGTGGGGGCCGTGGAGGGAAGGACCAACTCTCAGAGGGGGCGTGGTAATACTCTATAGGATACTGGATCTAGTTACGTTATGGCTGATTACTTCTGGTTACTTTATGCTTGGGATTAAGTGAGTTGTATAAATGCAAATTTTTGGTTGTGTGGGGGGATTTTGGTTCTTCCTGTGGTAAAATCACAGTCTTCTGGTTTGTCTTGAATGGTTTAAGAATAAGGTAAAGGGGAAGATCTTAATAAACTAATATATTTCTTCTATTTTCTTCTATTTCTTCCTGTATTAAAATCACAGTCTTCGCGTTTGTCTTGAATGGTTTAAGAAAAAAGTAGATGGGAAGATTTTAACAAACCAATATATTTCTTCTACTTTTCCAGAAATCCTTTCGAGAAAATCTAGGATAGAATCTGTTAAAAAAAAAAGTGGAAACTTTTCAGAATTTGTTTGAACTTACTCGTAATTTTCATTTTCAATTTTCCTGAGTTTATCTTCACTTAAATTTTCAGCATCTTCGTGACTAGTTTTAGTTTACTGTAAAAGAAAACTATTGTGCCTGCTTTGTCTGTCAGTGGCCTGGCCTATATCGTTGCCAGATGCACGATTATGGCTAACTTTATCCTTAAATAGAATAAAAACTACTGAGTCTAGAGGGATGCAATTTGGTATGTTTGATGACTGGAGGGTGGATGATCAACATACCAATTTGCAGCCCTCTAGCCTCAGTAGTTTTTAAGATCTGAGGGCGGACAGAAAAAGTGCGGACGGAATGCGGACAGACAGATAAAGCCGACACAATAGTTTTCCTTTACAGAAAACTAAAACGACAAACATAATATGCAAGACACCAAACACCCAACCTTTAGCTCGCCCACCAAACCTCACTGAATTCCGAAACCCCACCCAGCCACAAGCCATTCCAATTTGCACCTTTCTCAGGTATACACGGCTGATGGCGATTTACCTGTAATTGACTGAAGCGTAATACCACCCCCTCCCCTCCCTTCCTTCCCCCCTCCCCCCAAACGCTGTTTGTCGGACAAACGCCCGCTTAATGAATCCTTAATCACCTCCATGAATAACTGATGGACTCCGACGGCGATCAACTCATTCTCTCCAAGCAATAGTTTTGTGATCGAGAGTTGAATATCGAATAGCCTCGTTCGACTAAGTCCGTGTTGTACACGACATGACACTCCTGTAACGGTAGGGCAATGAACGATTGGAACAATTAGTCTCGCATTGCAGGTCAATACACAATTGGAACAGCTGGTCCAGCACGGCAGGGCAGTGAACGATTCGAACAATTAGAAAACTAAAATCAATCTTAATCGTTCCTTGGAAAATTGTCAGAGCATTAAAACCTCTGAAATGGAGGTACCTGGATTTCAGTATCGAGAAATATTTTGCCCCAGAAGAAGAAACATTGAATTATACTGTAAGCTCTGGTGAAATATTAAATGCACGAGCGAGAATTTTAACAAACCAATATATCTCTGGTATTTTTCCAGAAATGCTTTCAAGAAAATCTAGGATAAAATACAATCTCACAAAAGTGGAAACTGGTCAGATTTCGTTTTGGCTTATTCTTTATATTTTGAATTTCCACCTTCCAATATTTAGCGTTATTTTCTTTTTCATTACTTTCTCTTTTCATCACTTTCGTCACCTCTTTTAAATTTTCAAAATTCTATTCAGTAACTTTCTGTTCATGGAAGATATTTATTATTTTTTTTAAATGAACATCATATTCATTGGATGCCTGAATTTAAGTTAATGGCTCCTTTAGGCTTTTTTTCTATTTCAGTGGGGTTCATCTTCCGAATAATAATAATAATAATAATAATAATAATAATAATAATAATAATAATAATAATAATAATAATAATAATAATGGCCCCTTTAGTCTTTTTCCATGTGAATGGGGTTCATCCTCTGGATAACAATAATAATAATAATAATAATAATAATAATAATAATAATAATAATAATAATAATAATAATAATAATAATAATAATAATAATAATGCCCCTTTAGGCTTCTTAAATTTGAATAATAAAGATGATAATTAATTTATTTCTATAGCTCCTCAGTTATAAATGTTTTCCTTCTGTAGATTCAG
>NC_089750.1:1129207-1134207 GCF_040412425.1 Macrobrachium rosenbergii | reverse complement strand
AATACTTCCACAGTTCCTGAATTCTCTCCTGAACATTTATTGGGCATGAACTCCAGCCATCGGAATGACAATGGTTTTGGCGTGGAATTCTGGCCCGGAATTTTAGCTCGGAATTTTTGCTCCGTGGAACCCTATACCTTTGGGGATGCCTTCCCAAGGGGGGAAAAATGTGTTTGGCGGCTAAGGGTTCAAGGGGTTGTAAACGTAGGGGAGGGGGAGAGAAGGGGTTGTTCGAGAACGAAGGGGCGAATCCCCCTACTTCAGCTAAGAGAACAAATCTGGGGGAGGGGGCGAAAGGCAAGCTGGCTTTTCCTTAAAGTTACCCTCTTGCAATACGGAATAGCTACAGCTGAGGGAAATTCTTTGGAGAATCGTCAAATAAATCTGCATGACTCAAGGAAAATATATTTTATATTAAATATCCACAACAATAACGACTGAATAAACTTAATCTTATAGAAAGAAGTAAGAAAAAATGAGCCGAAGTGTCTTCGGCGCAATCGAGTTTTCTGTACAGCCGCTACACCATATAATCAAGGCCGCCGAAAAATAGAGGTATCAGTAGGTGATCTCGGTATAATGCTTTATGAGCCGCGGTCCATGAAAGTCTCAGCCAGCTATGGTGGCCTGTGTTGTTGCGTTGCCAGAAGCACGATTGTGGCTAACTTTAACCTTAAATAAAATAAGAAACTACTGATGCTAGAGGGCTGTAATTTGGTATATTTGATGATTGGAGGGTGGATGATCAACATAACAATTTACAGCATTCTATCTTTAGTAGTTTATAAGATCTGAGGGCGGACAGAAAAAGTGCGGACGGACAGACAAAGCCGGCACGATAGTTTTCTAAAAAAAGAAACTATTTATTTTATCTGAAGATACTTTTGTTATCATTATTTGATATTTTGATTTTGAAATCCGCTGTTTGTAGCCAAGAAATGATTATGCACATGTAAGTATTTGTGTCTGTGAATTCTTGTGTATGAGAGAGAGAGAGAGAGAGAGAGAGAGAGAGAGAGAGAGAGAGAGAGAGAGAAGAGAGAGAGAGAGAGCATTCGTTTGATTATATTCTCAGTTGTCAGCTAGACATACATGCGTGTGTCTAAAGTGAAGAGAGAGAGAGAGAGAGAGAGAGAGAGAGAAACTTCATAATTATGATTATATTCTCATTTGTCACCTAGAAATACATTCGTGTGTATAAAGTGAAGAGAGAGAGAGAGAGAGAGAGAGAGAGAGAGAGAGAGAGAGAGAGAGAGAGAAACTCATAATTATGATTATATTCTCATTTGTCACCTAGAAATACATCTGTGTGTATAAAGTGAAGAGAAGAGAGAGAGAGAGAGAGAGAGAGAGAGAGAGAGAGAGAGAGAGAGAGAGAGAGAGAGAGAGAGATGCACGCTTTTATACAAAATACCTTTGTTCATACAATGAGCTTAATAGTTTAAGCCTGTCGAAAAGGAACTGTACAAATAATAATAATAATAATAATAATAATAATAATAATAATAATAATAATAATAATATGCTCTTGATTTTATACAATTAGTAGAACGATAATAATAATAATAATAATAATAATAATAATAATAATAATAATAATAATAATAATAATAATAATAATAATAATAATAATAATTAGTATTCTTGATTCATCGAATCTCTGTACATACGTGTATCTAAGTTCTCCCGAGGCAAGACTATTCTCGGTAATTAAGGTTTAAGTACGTAATCAACACCACTTGAAATTTATCGTACGATATCCGGATGTCATTAACAACACTTTTAAATTATCGTACAATATCTGGAGAATTAACTTGACTCCTTCAACATTTTCATATTTTTTATAAATTAAATCCGTCGGTATTACTGAAACTCATTTTAACACTCCAGTGTCATTGAGCTAAATATGGACTCAAGTGGGAAGAAATAATTTTAAATCAATTCGATAAATATGAAATTATTAGGATTATTAAGAAGGTAAGATCAGTTCTTCGATGTTATTGATATATTAAAAGGTTGAGAGTGCTATGTTAGCACATTGATATATATATATATATATATATATATATATATATATATATATATATATATATATATATATATATATATATATATATATATATATATAAATTATCCCCAATTATCATGCTAATTTGCAGCCCTCTAGCCTCAGTAGTTTTTATTTTATTTAAGGTTAAAGTTATTTTTATTTAAGGTTAAAGTGAGCCATAATCGTGCATCTGGAAAACTGTGTAGGATATGCCACCACCTGGCCGTGGTTAAAGTTCCGTGGGCCGCGGCTCACACAGCCTTATACCGTGACCACCGAAAGGTAGAGATCTATTTTCGGTGGCCTCGATTATACGCAGTAGCCGCCTTTTACTGAACCTCCATTCCCCCTTCACAAAATTCGCACAAAATCAAATTTCATAAACAAAAACAATCACAGCACTACCTTTAGCAGCCTCTGCAGCAATTTCTGCAGAATTCAAACGCCTCATTTGCTGCACTGGCCGCAGCACAGCTGCACCACGCTGCTGCAGCGAGCAGCATTGCCGCGCCTGTGATTCATTTGCAGCGCCGATGATCAACTAAATTTGATCCATTCTTCCGCCATTATCCCGCGATTGGAGACATCATGGCCGAAGCTAATGGGACGCGAAGGAGGAATTAGACCGGATGGATTTTGGAGAGGATCCACTGACGTTATTTTCCTTTTATGGGGGCGGAGGAGGAAGAGGAGGGGGAAGGAAGGATGGAAGTTGGGGATATGGGAGGAAGTTAGTGATGTTGGAGGAAGTTAGGGATGTTGGAGGAAGTTAGGGATGTTGGAGGAAGTTAGGGATGTTAGGGGAAGTTAGGGATGCTGGAGGAAGTTTGGGATGCTGGAGTAAGTTAGGAATGTTTGAGGAAGTTAGGGATATGGGAGGAAGTTAGGGATATAGGAGGAAGTTAGGGATATTGGAGGAAGTTAGGGATGTTGAAGGAAGTTAGGGATGTTGGAGGAAGTTAGGAATGTTTGAGGAAGTTAGCGATGTTGGAGGAAGTTAGGAATGCTGGAGTAAATTAGGAATGTTTGAGGAAGTTAGGGATGTTGGAGGAAGTTAGGAATGTTTGAGGAAGTTAGGGATGTTGGAAGAAGTTAGGAATGCTGGAGTAAATTAGGAATGTTTGAGGAAGTTAGGGATATTGGAGAAAGTTAAGGATGTTGGAGGAAGTTATCTTATGGATACTGGGGAAAGTAATGAGGCAGGAGGAGAGAGAGAGAGAGAGAGAGAGAGAGAGAGAGAGAGAGAGTTTATAAAGAGGGAAAGGGCGGGGCGGGGCAGGGCGGGTCAACCCAGGTCAATGTGTTTTCCATGGCCGGCAGCGGCGAGGCCAACTTTAATGACCTAATTAAGTATCTGTCACGAGCATACAGAGTGAGCTTTTGACCTTAAAGGAATAGATGAACTTCTCTCATTCGTTTTGTATTGTGGAGCTGAAGTTATCGGTACAAATTTATTTATTTGCATCTGTTTATATCAATATATTTCTTGTTTGTGTATTTATACAAGAGTATTTCTTTGGGGAATTGACCTCGTTCGTCCAGACATTTTTGCCATGGGCGGAACTCGACTCGTTCGTAGAAAATTATTACTTGTTCTTGATGAACAAAACTAATTTGTATTAATGCATATTTCTTCGTTGAGGAAATTGACCCGTTCGTCCATATATATTTAATTATCTTGATGAACCTGACTTCTTGATGGTCCAAATATATCTCTATTTTTTGGTGAATTTATCTAAATCAGAAAACATACTTTTTCTACTGACCAACTTTAACCATTCATAGAGATGTATAAATATTTTTGATGAGAATTTGTTCAGTTTATGATCTGAAGTATATGGATTAGCGGTTTTTAGTTTTCTGTAAGCGAAAAATATTGTGCCGGCTTTGTCTGTCCGTCCGAACTTTTTCTGTCCGCCCTCAGATCTGAAAAACTACTGAGGCTCGAGGGCTGCAATTTGTTATGTTTGATGGCTGGAGGGTGGATGATCAACATACCAATTTGCAGCCCTCTAGCCTCAGTGGTTTTTAAGATCTGAGGGCGGACAGAAAAAGTACAGACAGAAAAAGTGCGGACAGAAATAGTGTTTAAGATCTGAGAGCGGACAGAATAAAGTGCGGACAGAGTAAAGTGTAGACAGAAAATATGCGGACAGAATAAAGTGCGGACGGACAGACGAAGCCTTCACAATAATCTTCTTTTACAGAAAACTAAAAGGGCAAGTCTGCTGTACTAAACTGTAATAATCCGGCAATACAGAGTCCTCAGAATAACAACAGACAGTTTTACTGTAGGATTTTGCGGCGATTAGATAACGGAAATTTCTCCCGTGCCAGTAGGATTAGGATTCGTCCTTTTGCGGTCAAAATTGCGGTGAATCTTTAGTGACACAGCGAACCACGGCAGGAAAGAAAGGATCGTTTGACTTACGGTTTCAGATGGAAATCTTATGTAATTCAAGGTTACAGAGGCGTGATTCATTCGTTTTCAATTGTTTTCTTCTTCCAAGAAGTTGTTTTGAAAATAGATATCACTTCTTATATATTTTTTTTCAATTAATTAGTGCAATTATTCAGTAGATGAAACCTGTTCATATAGAACGAACCCACATGTATATTGAGTATCATTCTGCATATACAAACATGCACATATACATACATACATATATATATATATATATATATATATATATATATATATATATATATATATATATATATATATATATATATATATATATATATATATATATATATATATGTTTATATATACATATACTCTACATATATATGACTCAATCCTTATATTCAAATTATTCTTTGAAACAACGAATGCTAATTACACTAACGTTTTCGTTCCTCCTCCGTGTTTTATTTTATTCTCCAAACCGGCAAAACTATATATATAAAAAAACTGCCTCATGAGAATTCTTCCTAAAATATCAAACGT
>NC_089750.1:1114207-1124207 GCF_040412425.1 Macrobrachium rosenbergii | reverse complement strand
CTGAATGGAAAATAAAGATTTCCGTTCTCATACACAAAACAGTTTTGATATCTGGTTTCATATTGGAAAAATAAGTTTAGTTTTTTTTTAGTGAATAAGGGATTAAGAAGTGTAGCTTTTTATATATCTTTTCGTTGAAAGCTAAAAGACTTCTGTTGATGTTATGGAAAAAGGGCAGGTCCAACTCAGTTTAAAATTAAAAATAGTGTTGAAGTCGGGTTCTGTAGCTTTTGTTGTGAACTGACTAAAATAGTTGAATTTCTGGTTTGTTTAACGTGAAATGAAGTAAAATAAATACTGTTTTCATCCCTGGTTCTATAGGATTAAAAAAAAAAATATATGATCGTGAACAAAGGTTTAAAAACAGTTATGGGTAACCTTTTAACAAAGGTTGGTTCTGTTTCCGTGGCTTTGGAAAATAGTTTTTAAAGAGAGAGAGAGAGAGAGAGAGAGAGAGAGAGAGAGAGAGAGAGAGAGAGAGAGAGAGAGAGAGAATATGATGAACAGAGGGAGTGCGATCAGGTTTTAAACAGAGAGAGAGAGAGAGAGAGAGAGAGAGAGAGAGAGAGAGAGAGAGAGAGAGAGAGAATATGAGCAACTGAGGTAGTGAGATCAGGTTTTAAAAAGAGAGAGAGAGAGAGAGAGAGAGAGAGAGAGAGAGAGAGAGAGAGAGAGAGAATATGATGAACAGAGGGAGTGCGATCAGGTTTTCAACAGAGAGAGAGAGAGAGAGAGAGAGAGAGAGAGAGAGAGAGAGAGAGAGAGAGAGAGAGAGAATATGAGCAACTGAGGTAGTGAGATCAGGTTTTAAATGGAGAGAGAGAGAGAGAGAGATGATCAACTAGGTAGGGAGGAGATCATTTGAAATGGAGAGAGAGAGAGAGATGATCTATTGAGGGAGTAAGATTAAGTTTTAAAGAGAGAGAGAGAGAGAGAGAGAGAGAGAGAGAGAGAGAGAGAGAGAGAGCATAAAATCCCAGGAAGCCCAACCCAGGGCAAAAGCAACTCTCATTCTCAGTAATTAGGTTTTGATTTTTTCTTACCCTCAAATTACGGTTTGGCGTACCCCTCATTTCGTAAATAAACCCCCTCACAGAATGATCAGATCTGCCATAGTTTCGTTTTTATTTGTATTTCATTTGTAGGTGAAAGAAATTTACTCTCGTCAGTTTAAAATGCAATTGAAAATGTAAGTACCTTGAAGTTTTCCTTAAAAACCAGAATAATGATATATTTTAATTATCTAAATAATATCTGTACGTGCCAGGAAATGTTCCCATCAGCTTAGAACTAACTAAGAGATTTTTTTAATACCAAATTAGCTAAAAAAAATATCAGTACTTGCAAGAAAAATGCCTCCATTAGCTTAGAATAAAGCTGTACTCTTCCCTGACAAACTGACAAATAGATACTTTGCATTTCAAACTGAATAAACAATACCAGTACGTGCAAGAAAGTCGTCCCATCAGCTTAAAATTGAGATGCATTCTTCCCAAACAAACTAAGCGAGGCTTTTTCCATTTCGAACTATCTAGACAATTACTGTACACACAAGAACGTTTTACTATCAGTTTAGAATTAAACTATATTCTTCCCTAACAAACTAAGACCCATAAACAAAAATTAAGTCCATAAATATAAATAAATATTAGGTAAATAAATAAATAAACAAGGATAGCATAAAAGAATTGGCACTCACTCTTGTCCCAGACTTGATTCCCAATTCATCGGTAGTTTGTTCATCTTCCCAAGACGCCTTCTTCTGGTGTTCTTACTCCTGAGTAAGCGTTTCCTACTTTAAAAAGGGAAAAAGAAGAGATCTCAGGATACGTTCGGGGGCTCCTCAGGATCCTCCTTTGGTGCTTGACGAAGCAGGAGTCCTTTGTCAAGGATGTGCAAAACATTGCTTCCTGCCTTCGACCAGGTGGTGTGTTTTCGATGCTGGAGAAAATGGGTTCTCTCTTTCTTAAAGTTTATCTCTCTCTCTCTCTCTCTCTCTCTCTCTCTCTCTCTCTCTCTCTCTCTCTCTCTCTCTCCTATTTAAAACATGCTCTCTCTCTCCTCTCAACTGATCATACTCTCTCTCCCTCTCTCTCTCTCTCTCTCTCTCTTTAAAACCTGCTCTCACTCCCTCACTGAAGCACACTCTCTCTCTCTCTTTCTCTCTCTGAAATTCACTCTCACTCCCTCACTTAAGCATATCTCTCTCTCTCTCTCTCTCTCTCTCTCTCTCTCTCTCTCTCTCTCTCTCTCTCTTGTTTGTGATTACACAAACAAGACTAAAAGGATTTCAGATCTTAGAAACTTTAATCATAATAGTGGAAAATGCAATAAACACTATAGTCTAAATAAACAAAACTCTATTTTTAAATAACTTGAGGTTAAAAGCCCACAAATAACTTAAAGAATAATAAATTCTTAAAACTGAAGATAAATGAAAAATAATTAAATTTAGAATTAATCTGCACCTATTGATGGATAAAACTTTCAGCTCTCGATCATTTATCAGTAAGCAGTCTTAGAAATGAATTTGTGCAAATATTAATGTTAAAAAACATTCAAATTATTGAATTAGTCTTTACCATTTATCCACATAGTTCAAAGCGACCAGACATTTACCAATAAGCCCTTTATCATTCAAGGTTCATTTTCAGTTTTCAAATTTGTCTTTTGAATTTCATCTTATTTAATATTTTTGATGCATAATTCACAGCTTTTTAAATAATTTTATCATTTAGTTTCATTTTCAGTCTTTCAAATTCATCTTTTTAATTTTATCTTAATTAATATTCTTAAATCGTCTTTTTTTTAATTATTTAATTTTTAATTCAGCTTTCTAATACTTTCTTCTTTTATTTCCCTAATTCATCTCTTTAATTCTCTCTTCTATTCTTTCTAAATTCACCCTCTCAAATCTCTATAATTCTTTCTTCTTTGTTTTCCTAATTCATCTCTTTAATTCCCTCTTCTTTTTTTTTAAATTCACCTTAAATCTCTCTAATTCGTCCTTCTTTATTTTCCTAATTCATCTCTTTAGTTCTATCTTCTTGATTTTTTTTTTATTTCACCTTCTCAAATCTCTCTAATTCTTTCTGCTTTATTTCCCTAATTCATCTCTTTAATTCTCTCTTCTTTATCTTTTTAAAATTCATGTTTTTAAATCTCTCTAATTCTTTCTATTTTTATTTTTTTAATTCATATCTTTAATTCTCTCTTCTCCTTTTTTTTTTTACCTTCTCAAATCTCTTTAATTCTTTCTTCTTGATTTTATGAAATTCATCCTTTTAATTCTTCCACCCCTGATGACAGCCTTCGACCACCCCAACCCCCCCCCCACCCCAACCCGCCCCAGCTCCGCCATTTCTGCCCAGAGAACTTCCCGAAGCGGAAGGTCCGGGGAGGCCATTTTCAGTAATGCCGCCCCAAGCCTCGTCACTCGCGTCCCGAGGGACTGTTAATACTTTGACGAGACGCCGGGGGAGTCCTTTGAGGGGGGGGATGGTTCCTGGGTGTTTAGGGGGCTTCCGGGGGAACCAGGAGGACCCGGGGGCCGCTCCGGCGTCTCCCGCAGGAGGCGCTTTAGTCGGCATTTCATAATTTATTCAGCAACTCAGGAGGAGAAGCGGCAGGAGTGAGAGGCCCTTGAGCTGACGAGACCCAGATGAGACTTGGAGGAGGAGGAGGAAGAGGAAGAGGAGGAGGAGAATGAGGAGGAGAAGAGGTGATGAAAGAGAAGGAGAAGAAGGAGGAGGACGAGGGGTAGGAGGAGGAGGAGGAGATAGAGGAGATAGAGGAGGAGGAGGGGGAGGGGGAGGAGGAGGATGAGGAGTACAGGAGAAAGAGGAAGAGGGGGAGGAAGAGGAGTAGGAAGAAGAGAAGGAGGGGGAAGAGGAAGAAGAGGAGGAGGAGGAAAAGATAGAGGAGGGGAGTAGGAGGAGGAGGAAGAAGAGGAGGAGGGGGAGGAGGAAGAGGAGGAAAAGGGGAAGAGGAAGAAGAGGAGTAGGAGGAGGAGAAAGAAGAGGAGAAGGAGGAGGAGGAGGAGGAAGAAGAGGAGGAGGGGAGGAGGAGGAGGAGGAGGAGGAGGAGGAGGAGGAGGAGGAGGAGGAGGTACCTTCTGATTATGGTTCCTCGAAATTTTGTCCCCTGGAAGCAATTTGGGGGTCGAGTCTCTGAATGCAATTATGACTTCTTGGTGAATTTATTTCGAAGTTTATAAATTCAGATTTATCAAACTTAACTTATTATTATTATTATTATTATTATTATTATTATTATTATTATTATTATTATTATTATTATTATTTATTGCTGAGAAATAAATTTTATTGACATGAAGATTTCAATAAAAATTTAAATTAAATGAACCAGATATTTTCTGAGTTCGGTATTATATGGGCATGAGACAAAAGATTATTATTATTACTATTATTATTATTATTATTATTATTATTATTATTATTATTATTATTATTATTATTATTGCTACATCAATTCCTCCGGGAAAAAATCGAAATGAAACAATAATTTTGAACAGTTCCTCATTTTCCTCGGATGATGCAGAATTAAATATGTAAGTGAATAAAAACATGAATAAATAGATGGATAAAAATAAAAAAAATAAACAAATTAAATAAATAAATAAACTAATAAATAGATAAAACAATAAATAATCGCAACATTTTACCACTTCTACTCAGTGGCTATTTTTCCATCGCAGGTGGAATGAAGTATATAAAGTTTCCCTAATTACCTGATTTGAAATTATTTTCTCTTTTTAATCTTCAGAAAATTAACTGAGTCACCTCCACCTGGAAAAGATAAGGAAAGTGTTGTCTGGAATCGCATGAAGAGGATCTTTTATTCTGGCGGAGAAGAAGAAAGAGGAATAAGGGATGATTAGGGAAGAAGAAGAAGAAGATGATTAGGAGAGAGAGAGAGAGAGAGAGAGAGAGAGAGAGAGAGAGAGAGAGAGAGAGAGAGAGAGAAATGAAAATGTAATTGGAAGACGGTGGAAAAATGAAAAAGGAATAAAAGATGATTAGGAGAATATAAAACTGAAGGACGATGGATGAAAAGAAAAAGGAATAAAAGATGATTAGGGCGAAGAAGTAGAAGAAGAAGAAGAGGAAAGAAGAGAGAGAGAGAGAGAGAGAGAGAGAGAGAGAGAGAGAGAGAGAGAGAGAGAGAGAGAGAGAGTAGGAAAATGTAACTGAAAGCCGATGGATAAAAATTAAAAGGAATGAAAGATGGTTAGGACGAAGAACAAGAGGAGGAGAGAGAGAGAGAGAGAGAGAGAGAGAGAGAGAGAGAGAGAGAGAGAGAGAGAGAGAGAGAGAGAGAGTAGGAAAATGAAACTGGAGGACGATGGATGAAATGAATATTTGAAATTGGAAGATTATGAGGAGGGAAATGATTGAACGGAGAGAGAGAGGGAGAGAGAGAGAGAGAGAAAATGTAACTGGAAGGCAATGGATGAAAAGAATATTTGAAATTGGAAAATTAAGAAGAGGGGAAAAACGGAAGATGAAAAAGTCTGCTGTAAATAGACAGAACCAAAGAGGAATTTGATGGAAAATATGATTGAAAATAAAAAAACTTTCCCATCTACTTTCCCTAATGAATGAATGATTTACTTCGCGGTAACTGTTATTATAATAATAATTCCCTTTCTATGTAATATGAGAAGTGACATTGATATTTTATTTTTTTAGAAAATTGATAATCATACCTGTCTGTAATATGACTCGTTTGCTTTAGATATTGTTTATGAATAACACTCAATTTATATATATATATATATATATATATATATATATATATATATATATATATATATATATATATATATATATATATATATATATACATACATACATACACACATACATACATACATACATACATACATACATACACAAAAACATTCTATCCCTCACGAATACGTAACACCAATATCTGTAGTAAAGGATTAAGCTTTGTTTTTACCACTGTCTCTCAATAACATGGTTACCAATTCTGATAACAGCCAGATCCTCTGGTCACAATGGCTGTGTTGAAATAGGACCCACCTCGTCGGAATGCGCCAACGCCTCTCCTGCTGCCTTTAGCTGCGTTGCGTATCAGTCATCCTGGAGAGAGAGAGAGAGAGAGAGAGAGAGAGAGAGAGAGAGAGAGAGAGAGAGAGAGAATACACTTTACCAGAACTAAAATGGTTAGAATCTGGATTGTTAGCCTCATATCTGTCTTACTATATTGCAGTCATATGGAAGTTGAAGAGAGAGAGAGAGAGAGAGAGATTGGTGAACATAGTATGGATATATGTATATAAGCGTAAATATCAAATCTGTCTTACTAGAAGTAAATCATACAAAATTAAATTAGAGAGAGAGAGAGAGAGAGAGAGAGAGAGAGAGAGAGAGAGAGAGGAGAGACAGACAGACAGACAGACAGACAGACAGACAGACAGAGAGCATGATATGGATACAAATTTCTAGATGAAAATATCATATCTCTCTAAATATAATTACAATTGCAGAGAGAGAGAGAGAGAGAGAGAGAGAGAGAGAGAGAGAGAGAGAGAGAGAGAGAGTAATACAGAATACACTATGAGTTACCAGTTAACTAAAATGGTTAGTTCTGATCAATCATCGTTACACAACACCACACACACGAGAGAGAGAGAGAGAGAGAGAGAGAGAGAGAGAGAGAGAGAGAGATAATAAAATGTCTGATAAAAATGACAAAAAATGAAACGGATTCAGGTCCTTTTTGACCCTGTTTACCTAACAAATATTTGCATAGAGAGAGAGAGAGAGAGAGAGAGAAGGATACTCAGAGTCTCTTTCAGAGCCCAAGAAGTTGGTCTTTAATTAACATTTCGAGATAAAAGGTTCAGGCAAAATGCAGGTGAATATTTGCAATTCCTTTCCTGCTTCTGGTATTCACAACTTCAGTTTGCAGACGGCGCGAGCCAAAGGCAGTATATAAATTTATATACTCATTTGAATGATTTGCGCTCTCACGTTGGACTTTCTTCAAGGCTGCAGTAGTTGACTGGGGTCTTATGCTGATTTGGATAAGGTAGTTTTTTTATATATGTATATGTATGTATGTATGTATATATATATATATATATATATATATATATATATATATATATATATATATATATATATATATATATATATATATATATATATATATATATATATGCATGTGTATATATATATATATATATATATTTGTATATGTGTGTTATATATGTAGTGTATTTGTGTATATGTTCAAGCTACCCTTTGCATGAATGTCGAATTCAAACTCAGTAACTAACTCTCACACATACACCACTGGTGATCACGCCTTGAGAGAGAGAGAGAGAGAGAGAGAGAGAGAGAGAGAGAGAGAGAGAGAGAGAGAGAGAGAGAGAGAGAGAGAATATCACTAAACTCTTCCCTGGCATTTGAATTTGGTCTTTAAGTTTTGTCCCAAAAAAACATTTGAATAGTTATTGTTGAGAATTAATGCCAGCTAAAGAATTTGAAAGGAAAACGAGAGTTGGAGACACTCATTTAATGCCTTTTCCCAATTCCCTTCATTTCTCTCTAATATCCCTTTAATCTCCAGCCCTTTTATTTACATTTTCCGAAACATCAACTCTTCGATTCCCTCTCTATGCTCTCGATCTCTCTAATTCTCTCTAATTCCCTTCTTTTTAGCTGTTATCACTTCCCTCCCGATCAGTTATCCTCCATTGCTTTCCATAATCCCATCTCCTTTAAAAGCCTTTCATCCGTCTATTTTTTTATTCATTTGTTTCCCTTTGCCTCTTTCCCGTCTTTCTGTACCTCCTCTTATCGGTTCTATTGCGTCTGTAATCCTGTAATCCTTTTAATCCATCTTCGCTTAGCTTTCTGCTTTCATTTTATTCATTTATCGTTTCGTTTTTTTCTGGCGTTCTTTACTTGTTCTGTATATCTTCCATTTCCTTCTATAAATCATCAACTTATAAACCTTTCTTTTATTTTTTTTATTTATCTATACTGTATACTAAGTCTCTTACTCTTAAATTGCCTCTATTTCTCCCATTCCGTTTAATTGTCCTTCATTTCCTCCATTAATCCTTACACCCTTAATCTTTCATTCACTTAGTATTTATACACTTATTCTTTGTCATCATTCTTTCCAGCAGGCCGTATAAAACCTTGTTCCAGTTATCTTTCCAGGATCCAACAGCTATTTAAAACGCCTCTTCCAGGTATCCATCCTGATCCAGCAATCTTTTAAAACCCTCTTCCAGTTATCCATCCTGGATCCAGCAACCTTTTAAAACCCTCCTCCAGTTATCCATCCTGAATCCAGCAGCCATTTAAAACACCTCTTCCAGGTATCCATCCTGGATCCAGCAGCTATTTAAAACACCTCTTCCAGGTATCCATCCTGGATCCAGCAGCTATTTAAAACACCTCTTCCAGGTATCCATCCTGGATCCAACAGTCGTTTAAAACCTTCCAGTTATCCTTCATGGATCCAGGGCTCTTTTAAAACTCTCTTCCAGTTATCCATCCTGGATCCAGCAATCATTTATAAACCACATTCCAGTTATCCACGCTGTATCCAGCAGCCATTTAAAACACTCTTCCAATTATCCTTCCAGGATCCAGCATCTGTTTAAAACTCTCTTCCAGTTATCTTTCCAGGATCCAGCAGCTGTTCAAAACCCCCTCTTCCAGTTGTCCATCCTGGATCCAGCATCTGTTTAAAACCTTTCTCCGGTTATTCTTCCAGAATCTAGCAGCCGTTTAAAACATTCTTCCAGTCATCCATTCTGGATCCAGCAGACATTTAAAACCATCTTCCAGATATCCTTCAAGGATCCAGGCGTGCGGAGCATAAATTCGGGGTGGGCCATTCATATGGAATGAACTGCCTCCGACCGTAGAATTGGGTCATTCCAGAATTCCAGGACCTCAATGGGCGGTTGACTTCCTGTCAGAACAGCCGAAGGGAATGCTGACCACCTCTTAAAGTGGCCAGTCGTGATGGTGACACTCCAGAGGTACAAATCCCATGGCGTCTCTTTATATGTTATGGGTCGATGAATCCTCTTTGAAAGCCAGGTGGTGAACTCTCTCTCTCTCTCTCTCTCTCTCTCTCTCTCTCTCTCTCTCTCTCTCTCTCTCTCTCTCTCTCTTGTACTTCCTCTTCTGTCATGCTTCTTTATTGACTGCTGAGGAAATCAAATTGAAGTAAATAAAATTATTTAATATTGACGCTCTACAATTATACTAACGACTCTCTCTCTCTCTCTCTCTCTCTCTCTCTCTCTCTCTCTCTCTCTCTCTCTCTCTCTCTCTCTTTTGCTCTTCTATGGCTTCTTTAAAATGTTAAGGAAAGCAAATGGAATTAATTAAAATTATTCAATATTGACGTATAGCAAATATACTGACGGCCTCTCTCTCTCTCTCTCTCTCTCTCTCTCTCTCTCTCTCTCTCTCTCTCTCTCTCTCCTCATTGCACTTCCACTTTCTCATGGCTCCTTTAAAATGTAAAGGACAATATCATTATTAAAACAGGATCATATAATATTGACATATGGTAAATATACTCTCTCTCTCTCTCTCTCTCTCTCTCTCTCTCTCTCTCTCTCTCTCTCTCTCTCTCTCTCTCTCTCTCTCTCTCTCTCTCTCTCTCTCTCTCCTGCTTAAAAACACAGCTAAAATACGTACACACAGACTCTCTCATTCACACACACAACAACATACATATGCACTCACACACGCGCACGCACTTGCATATAAATTTATAATTTGCATGTGTTGATTTTTGCCTGTACATATAGAGTGAGAGACAGAAATGTGAATTCTATATATTTGCATTCATGCAAGCACAGTCGTAATCTTCTGTCTATAATCAGGAAACCAGAAGCAACTGCTCTATACCCTTCATCATAACAAACAACACTCCTATTTGCTCCTTCCTTCATGAACTCATTGCTGAGGAA
>NC_089750.1:1044207-1106707 GCF_040412425.1 Macrobrachium rosenbergii | reverse complement strand
AATTTCAGGAATAAATTAAAATTAAATAATACGTATCTAATCTACTTCTTATGGAGGGGGAATGTCATGCCACTTCAGAATCATGTGATATCGATTGCCACTTCTGAAAGAGAGATAGAATATTGAAGTGGGAGGGAACTGATTAGATACCCAGTCGATAGGACCCATTGCATAATTCTCCCCCTTCAGAATCCTGTGATAATTAGGTCACTGGAATTGGGTAACTGGAATTAGGTCGCTGGAATTAGGTCGCTGGACTTAGGTCAGATATTGTTTATTTCTAGTATTCTTTCTCTCTTTACTCTGTTAACTAAAGGTCCCGGGTTCGTGTCCTGAGTGGGCCGGAGGATGATAAGCTAGTTTCTTTAAATCACATGAAGTTAAGCTGGCTGCGAATTAGGTATTTGGTTGGTAGTTGACTGTGGTGTGTAGTAACCAAGGTTAAAGATGGTGTCAGTTTGTAAACAGGAAGGATAGCCATCTTGCTGAGGGTATATATATATATATATATATATATATATATATATATATATATATATATATATATATATATATATATATATATATAATGTTAGTTGTTACCTGACCTTTAACCTATATGCATGACCTTGAATCTGATCTTGGTTTGACCCAGACCTCACTCTGTACAGTGGCTTCATTACTGGAATATACTTGCCGATTTTTAAACCTATCTCATATTGATCAAATTGACAGTGCTTTAAAAATCTGAACGTCACTGACAGGACGATTACATAGATGACAAGACAGTTTTACACTTCGAACAAATGTATGAGAGGTTTTAATACACTCAACTCTTCTTTTATAATTTTCACTTTTTTCATCTTTTGAGATTAATCTTCTCTGTTGTATTTTTCAAATGTTTTATTCAATAAACTTGCCATAAATTGTAAGAATAATGATTCACCGTTTAACTAAATCAGATATCTAGGTAATTTGAACAGTACAAGGGCAATATGAAATTAAATTCATTCTACAAAAGTTGGTAATTTGAAATCGACCACAGAGTACCAGAAAGTACTTTGCACCAAGTTCGTAAAAATAATGCAACAGAAAACTTGAAAGTATAAAGTCAAAATGGTTCTTTTATTGGTGAAACTGAGGAAAAGGTTAAAGAAGGTGAAGGAGAGAGAGAGAGAGAGAGAGAGAGAGAGAGAGAGAGAGAGAGAGAGAGAGAGAGAGAAAACTTGAGCGTGTAAGGTTAAAATGGTAATTTTTTTAGTCAAACTGAGGAAAAAGTTAAAGAAGGTAAAGGAAGAGAGAGAGAGAGAGAGAGAGAGAGAGAGAGAGTGGGGGGGAGGGAAACTGAAACATATAAGGTCATAATGACAATTTTCATAGTCAGACTGAGAAAGAGGTTTAAGAAGGAAAGGGAGAGAGAGAGAGAGAGAGAGAGAGAGAGAGAGAGAGAGAGAGAACCCAATTAGACAAGATAAAGAGTCCCGTCCCACTTATTCCTCCAAAGACAGACAGATGGACAAAACTTCCCCAAAGCTTCACGAAGCTGCTTTTTAGCCCCCCCCCCCCCCTCCTCCCTTCGCCCCCTGCGTCGTGGACGGGGTGTGGGAGAAATCGAAGCCCGCCTTCTTCGTTACGAAGACACGTAAAAAAAAGTCGAAAGCTCCTTTCGGAGTTTCCAATCGCTTGCAAGATCCCTGGTCATTAGAATCTAATATTCTTTGTCTTATTTTCCTGATGGGCTTAAATTTGCCTCCAGAGAGGCCGAAAGTACATTCTGATTCCCTTCGACTTTCAAGTAAACTCAGACATTTTCCTCTAAATTTATTTTGATGTGAGAAGTGGAATTTTGAAAACATACGCAGTTTGGGAGCTGTAAATAATAGGATAGATTAATATCTCTTGACGAAAATTTGGGTGTGGGAAACATAATGAGATTATTTTCAAGAAAACTCTATGGTTAGTTTTTAAGATGTGGCGTCCCGCTTTATTCAGGGAAAGGTCCCGGTACTCGGTTACATCTCGTGGTAAATGCGACCGAGAAAATAGTATAAGCGTTAATTTTTCCAGTGAACGTATGGAAAATCCATTAACCTGGATTAGATTCAATGCTTCATCTAAATGAAACGTTTTTAATCTGATGATCTTCGAGAAAAATAAGATAATTCTACTTACTGTAAAAGAGAGGATTATCATAATTCAAATAATTCAGATAATTGAGGATGTGAAAACTTGATAAATAAAACAGTCAGTATAAATAGTCCATTTGTTTTCAAAGATAATTCTACTTAATATAAAAGAGAGGATTGTAATAGATGTTAAATCACTAAATCACATAATTGAAGATGTGAAAACTTGATAAATAAAACAGCCTGTACAAATAGTTCAATTGTTTTCATAAAAAAGAGAGGATTGTAATAAATAATAAATCACTAAATCATATATAATTCTAGTTCAATTATTTTCAAAGATAATTCTACGTAATATAAAAAAGATTACAATAAATAATAAATCACTTGATAGCATAATTCAAGATGTGAAAACTTGATAAATAAAACAGCCTGTACAAATAGTTCATTTTTTTTCAAAGATAATTCTACTTAATATAAAAAGAGGAGATTATAATAGATAATAAATCACTAAATCACATAATTCAAGATGTGAAAACTTGATAACTAAATCGCATAATTCAAGATGTGAAAACTAGATAAATAAAATAGTCAGTACAAATAGTTCATTTGTTTTCAAAGATAATTCTGCATGTTACAAAAAAAAAGAGGATTATAATAATAAATCACTAAATCACATAATTCAAGATGTGAAAACTTAATAAATAAATAAAGCAGTCAGCGTAAATGGCCTCTTCCCTAAATCGTTTTCAAATTCGTGACTGATGTCATCTGGCTATTTTTACATCCCCCTTTTATTTTCAGGCAGGCAATTGGCACGCATTGTTTTCCCGAAAGACCTACTGATGACTCTACAAACGTGAATCTATCTAACCGTTTATCTGATCCGGGGTAAAATAAAAAAAATAAAACATTCTCATAAAAGGCGATTTTAATTCGAGCGCTCTTTCCTCAATGGGCGATCATTTGCCGGAACAAAACTGGCAATTTGACCTTTTAAACGTTGTTGTTTGCACGTTTAATTGCTCGCGGCCCCCCTTTGCCGGGTAATGAGGGCTTGGGTCATTTGCGATATGTTGCGAATTATGTCGGGGTTACAAACCTGGCTTTAAAAAAAAAAATTTTTTAAAGCAAAAAATACGCCGAAGCTTCTTCAGCGCAATCGAGTTTTCTGTACAGCGTATAATCAAGGCCGCCGAAAATAGATCTACCTTTCGGTGGTCTCGGTGTGATGCTGTGTGAGTCGCGGCCCATGGAACTTTAACCACGGCCTGTCCTATATCGTTGCCAGAAGCGGGGTTATGGCTAACTTTAACCTTTAATAAATTAAAAACTACTGAGGCTAGAAGGCTGACATTTGGTATGTTTGGTGATTGGAGGATGGATGATCAACATACCAATTTGCAACCCTCTAGCCTCAGTAGTTTAGAAGGTCTGAGGGCGGACAGAAAAAGTGCGGACAGAATAAAGTGCGGACGGACAGACAAAGCCGCCACAACAGTTTTCTTTTACAGAAGACTAAAAATGGCTGATACACTTCTCAGTGATTTGTTGATGTTCTTTGTGTCGACAGTCTTCTTTTGAATTGAGATTCATTCATCTGGTTTACGTGATAGTAATGGACGTGTTGTTTATATAATTTATTTTTCCGTGTTTATATATATATATATATATATATATATATATATATATATATATATATATATATATATATATATATATGATGTATTTTTATTTATATTTACATATATATGTATTTTTATCTGGTTTCATATATATATATATATATATATATATATATATATATATATATATATATATATATATATATGTATAAGTATATATATATCCAGTATATACATATGTATAACGTATTTTTTTTTATCTGGTTTCAGTTTATGAAGTCTGCGACGGAGAACAGGACTCAAGAAGTGATTTAGGTCCATATAAAGGTAAAGTCTGAATTTTTTTTGGCTATTATTATCATTATCATTCGTAATATTCGTATTGCTAGTAATGTCATGAGTTTATTTTTGTGTATATCGTACTTATTGTTTTTTTCCTAATTCACTATTATTCTGTGTCAAAACATACTCAGGTAATAGCATTAGCCTATGACATTTTGACTCTTGAGCTGTTAGTAAATGTGAAACGTAAAATAATTCAAATTTGTGTTTCTGAAGCTTGATATTTTATCAACAGATTTTAATGGACATCATTTTAACTCAATAATCTACTATTATCCTTTGCTGATATTGAATAATAATATTGTTCCATCTAAACATTTATTTAATATATATATATATATATATATATATATATATATATATATATATATATATATATATATATATATATATATATATATCTTTATAAAAGTTTGAGTGAACTTACGGTATACATTTTCTCATTATAGTTTATAATGAGACATAATGAAAAATAAAATTCATTATTTGTCCATAGAGAAATCATTATAAAAATGTACCTTCATTAAGCATTATTACCATAATATTCTAAATGACTGCACGAGAAACTAATAACAATATAATTCATAATTCATTGTTGAGAAACCAATACAAAACTCTCTCTCTCTCTCTCTCTCTCTCTCTCTCTCTCTCTCTCTCTCTCATCATATTCTAAATGACTTTATGAGACAAGTATGAAATGCAATTCCTAGTTCTTCATTATTTAGATACAAAAATAAAACTCTCTCTCTCTCTCTCTCTTCTTTAGCTTTTTCCTCACGGACGAGGAATCTGCTTCCGCCCCCTTCTCTCTCTCTCTCTCTCTCTCTCTCTGTCTTTAGTTTCTTTAACCTTTTTCTCGCGGACGAGGAATCTGCTTTAGAAGTATTCTCTTCTATACCGAATAACAGTTGTGAAATTTTATCTTTGGTTGTAAACTCTGTTTACTTTATCTTTTATGAGAATTAGCTAATTTATTATTTTACTGATTTGAAAGTTTTCACTTGATTGTTTTTAAGGATCGTATTCATTTTATGCCTATATTATTGTATGTTGTTTATCTTACTGCATTTCTGTTGCATAGAGTCGAAAATTTTTATTGCATTTCCGTTTTTATTGATATCAGTGATATTGTATTGCAATATGTCACCTGTATACTAGTTGCAGGTCCTGTGATAATGAATACTGTTTATTATGTAAAACTCTTTAAAAAACTATGAATAGACCTGTGTTACTCAAGAAAGAGTAAAATTATGTAATAGCCATTTTTAATGGAATAAAGAATTTGACTTTGACTTTGACTCTTGACTCTCTCTCTCTCTCTCTCTCTCTCTCTCTCTCTCTCTCTCTCTCTCTCTCTCTCTCTCTCTCTCTCTTATTACAAACAGTATCACAGGAAGGAGACCCATTCAAAAAAAAAAAACTCATGATTCCTAATTTAAAAAAAAAAAAAAAAATATAATAATATAACCCAGATCCTCATCACTTCCTGCAGTCATAGGAATCCCGAAAATTGCACCCTCCTCCCCACGCAGCCCTCCCCCGCCCTTCCCCTCCCCCTCCCCTCCCAGGGCGGCTCCTCATTTGCATAATGAGCATATGACATCGAGAAAGATGAAAGAATGTCATTAGCATTTTAATCAGACGAACCCGATGATACTGCGGTCGAGACGTTGCGAATCATTTCTTCTTCTTCTTCTTCTTCCGTGGAAGCTGCGGACCATCTCTTCTTCTTCTCCCGTGAGTTGATGGATTTACGCGAAGTGGTCGGAACACAGGCCTGAGAGATGCATTGGTGGGAGATGCCGGCGCCTGGTCTGTGCGACAGCTTCTTTCAGGAAAGGAAATGATATAAATTTAAATAGTATGTGAGATATAGAATAAGATCAATTTAAAAAGTGTAACTAATAAAAATAAAATTTGAAAAGCAGATTCCTCTTCCTTGAGGAAAAGGTTCAAGAAGGTAAAGAAGGAGAGAGAGAGAGAGAGAGAGAAGAGAGAGAAGAAAAGCAGGTTCCTCATCCGTGAGAAAAAGGTTAAAGAAACTAAAGAAGAGAGAGAGAGAGACTTCGAGTACAGAAACAATTATAAAAAGCAAGATTCCTCATCCGTGAGGAAAAGGTTGAAGAAGCAATGAAGACAGAGAGAGAGAGAGAGAGAGAGAGAGAGAGAGAGAGAGAGAGAGAGGAGAGACTTCGGTACAGCAAATAATTACAAAAAGCAGATTCCTCGTCCTTGAGTTGACAGATTTATGCGAAGTGATCAAACCGACCCGGAATGCACTTGAGAGGCCCATGTTCGGTTTTGGCACTGATCTGTGATGCAAATATAAACAGGAAAATATAGATAGAAAATCAATATAAAAAAAAAGAATATAGGAATCTAAAAAAAAAATTAGAAACAGCTTCTTTTAGATAATAATAATAATAATAATAATAATAATAATAATAATAAGAAGAAGAAGAAGAAGAAGAAGAAGAAGAAGAAGAAGAAGAAGAAGAAGACCATCAATAAAAGCAAAGATAAAGGAATGAAAACTTTGCATGCAAAAGAAAAAAAAAATACAAATAACAGTAATGAAAATGAAAATAAAAGTAAAGAAGAGAAAAACATTAACAAGAATAAACTGAATATATAGAACAGAAAAAAAAATTAAATGTAATAAAAATAAAAGCCTTCATATTTTCTATTTGAATCTAATTACAGAAAAAATACAAAAAATAATTATTTCATGATGGCGAAAATAAAAGTTAATTATTATTATTATTATTATTATTATTATTATTATTAAAAAAACTTTCTAAATTAAGAATAAACTAATACCACTAGTAAAACTCTCTGACCAAATTATTAAATGTTATTATTATTATTATTATTATTATTAATTATTAATTATTATTATTATTATTATTATTATTATTATAAAATTCTACAATAAAGATAACGACAAAACAATTAGATTATTATTATTATTATTATTATTATTATTATTATTATTATTATTATTAATTATTATAAAAATTCCGGGACAATAAAGATAACGACAAAACAATTATTATTATTATTATTATTATTATTATTATTATTATTATTATTATTATTATTATAAAAATTCCGGGACAATAAAGATAAAGACAAAACAATTAGATTATTATTATTATTATTATTATTATTATTATTATTATTATTATTATTATTATTATTATTATTATTATCAGGAATCGGAACGTAAGCGTCCTCCATAAACCCTTCAATATCAGAGACGCCGTTTCCCCCCGTCCCTTAGATCTTGGCTAAAGCGTCCTGTTTACAACCAATGATTGATCGGATGACGTCGGTATCAGATCACCGTCGCCCCTTTGATGGTTCTGTTTATCTCAACTGCCTACGACGTTCCAGGAATAAAAATGAATTACATGGCTCAATGTGACTATTTTACTATGTATTACTATTTTACTGTGTATTATATCTCTTATATATGAAAGTGAATGTTTGTATGTTTGTACGTGTTCCTTTGTATGTTCGTTTGTATGTTTGTGCGCTATAGAAACCCGAACCGCTTGACCTACCTAGACGAAATTTGGCATGTGGCCATCACTTGACCCAACTTAGATAATAGGGTAGGTTTTAAGCCCAGAACCCCTTCCCCCCCTTTCCCCCATCCAGCTTCCCCCTTCCCTTTGTAACTGGTGCTAAATAAACTCTATGGGTTTATCACACCCAATTTCGTGTACTTGAGACCATAGAAATATATTTACTGAAAATGCTTTTCAGTCACCACAGTAATACCTGGATAAAAGGGACAGACAGCAGAGTAATAACTGGATAACGAGGACAGTCACCACAATAATACCTGGATAAAAGGGACACACAGCACAGTAATAACTGGATAAAAGGGAACAGTCAACTGGATAAAAGGGACACAGCACAGTAATAACTGGATAAAAGGACAGTCACCACAAAATACCTGGATAAAAGAGACAGATTGAATAACTGGATAAAAGGGACAGTCACCACAATAATACCTGGATAAAAGAGACTGCACGTAATAACTGGCAAAAGGACTCTAATAATCCTGGATAAAATGACCACAGTAATAACTGAGATGAATACCTGGTTAAAGGGGACAGACAGCACCAAAACATAAATAAATAACTCACTTAACGTCTATGCCACACAGTGAGTTGACAAAATAAAGGATTGTCATTTTGAAAGTCATAAGAAATAAAGGTTGTAATTTTTCATAAGAGAATCAAGTCTATTTCTGGATATAAATTGTGTTCTGTGTCACTCATATGATGCAGATTCATTGCCACAGATATATTTATAGTTTGTAGTGTCTTAAGTCATTCAGACTACAAAAATAAACATATAAATAAATTAGAAATCATATCACAGTGATTTCCTTTATCAATATAATGCCAGTGATCAACAACATAGAAGCATAGTTATTCGAAATATATGGTTGCAACTTTATATAATGCTTTTATGGGCCTTTTTATCTTCACATAATACCAGTTTTAGCTCCCAAACAACATTTGCTATAGAGACGCATTTACAATCTCCTGCGTCAGCAGTGATCTTGATAAGCTATGCGAGACTCGTCAATACCTTCCAGTATTATTTAAACAATAAACGTTCATCAGGCCATACAGGAAGGGAAAGTATATTCATCAATAATAATGTATTCTACTGAGTTGTTATGGAGGTGAGGGGAAATAAAATGAGATATGAAGATGGCAAACATTTCCCTGTAGTCATTCAACCTTGAGAGAAACGAGTCTCCTATTGGCAGCCTTAGATTGATTTTCCTTCGTGTGCTCTTACTCCGAAGTGGAGACTGACGAAGTAATTCATTCTGATGCTCTACTAAGAACTAGCCAATATACTTGTTTTTCGTTGGTAGGTATCTTCACAAATCTCTGATACATTTTCAATAGATCTAGCCAATATATTTGTTTTTGTAGGCAGCTATCCTGTCGTCGAATATCTTCGATATCTTCCTATTCGTATCGTCTAAATCCTAATATTCCTCTTGCTTATGAAGACGTTTAGGAGGGCTAAAAAAATTCGGGAATGGATCGCTCAATCTGAAAAGACCATTTCGGAGAGAGTAAGACCAAGTGCGTCAGGCTATTCTCGCTTCCCCTTGACAACTGACGCGGCGCAATTCCCAAGCAGACTATAAATTATTGTTTATTCTGTCCTCGGAGACGAGAGAGTGACTCTTCTTCTTCTTCTTCTTCTCCTGTGAAGGAGGATTTTGGCGTTCGCCATCTCTCTCTCGCTCATTTTTAATGCTGCTTTCTCCAGCGTCGATTGGGACGGCAGGCACGACAGGTCTGTTTGCTTTCGTCTTGTCCGGGTTAATGGCCTTCCTGTTTTTTAATTTGCTTTTTGCTTTTTAGTTTTCTGTAAAAGAAAACTAATTGTGCCGGCTTTGTCTGTCCGTCCGCACTTTATTCTGCCAGCACTCTTTCTGTCTGCACTTGTTCTGTCCGCCCTCAGATCTTAAAGACCGCTGAGGCTATAGGGCTGCAAATTGCTATATTGATCATCCGCCCTCCAATCATCAAACATATCAAATTGCAGCCCTCTAGCCTCAGTAGTTTTTATCTTATTTAAGGTTAAAGTTAGCCATAATCGTGCTTCTGGCAACGATATAACCAGACCACCACCGTCCCGTTGTTAAAGTTTCATGGGCTGCGGCCCATACAGCATTACACCGAGTCCAGAAAACTCTATTGCGCTGAAGAAACTTCGGCGCATTTTTTACTTGCTTTATTCTATTCTTGCATGCAATGGGAGAATTCTTTTTGTGCTTGGGTTAAGGGGTTAAGGATGGACTGTTTCCAAATCAGGAAGAGGGTCGAATATATATATATATATATATATATATATATATATATATATATATATATATATATATATATATATATATCAGTTATAATTTTCCCTGGGCGTAAGTTATTCCCGCGGTATATTGAATTCGATATTAAATGAATTGTAGCTTAATATTTGTGAATATTAGATAGTCACGAGTGTATAAGTGAAAAGTTCATGTACATATATATATATATATATATATATATATATATATATATATATATATATATATATATATATATATATATATATATATATATATAAACCAAATCATGGCAATTACTTAATGCAAAAATAAAACCTTCCCGTCACATGGCGACAATACCAAACCACCGAACTCCTCGCATTGCAAGCAGAAACTAATACAAAGTCTCATCATCACAACGAGAGAAAGCCTTGCAATATATGCACACTGATATATATATATATATATATATATATATATATATATATATATATATATATATATATATATATATATTCCCGACATATATTTTTTTTTTAATATTCACTGATTAATGCACACGGCTCCGGAAGCTTACAGATCGCTCTAATGGAAGTGTCGTGTTATTCACGATTGCAAAATATGCCGTGTATTGCCCGTGAAAATATTTGATGGAATTGATGGCACATTTTCACTGAAAAACTAAAAAAAAAAAAGAGTTGAAAAAACGCACCGAGTTTTCTGTACATCGTATAATCAAGGGCACCGAAAATAGATCTATCTTTCGGTGGTCTCGGTATAATGCTGTGTGAACCGCGGCCCATGAAACTTTAACGACGGGCCGGTGGTGGCCTGGCCTACATCGTTGCCAGACGGGCGATTATGGCTAACTTAACCTTAAACAAAATAAAAACTACTGAGGGTAGAGGGCTGCATGTTGGTGTGTTTGATGACTGGAGGGTGGATGATCAACGTACCAATTTGCAGCCCTCTAGCCTCAGTAGTTTTGAAGATCTGAGGGCGGACAGAAGAAATAGTTGAACAGAAAAAGTGTGGACAAAAAAAATGCGGACAGAAAAAGTGCGGACAGAAAAAGTGTGGACAGAAAAAAATGCAGACAGAAAAAGTGTGGACAGAAAAGTGAGGACAGAAAAAAGTGCGGACAGAAAAAGTGTGGACAGAAAAGTGCTGACAGAAAAGTGCGGACAGAAAAAGTGCGGACAGAAAAAGTGTGGATGAAAAGAAAAAAGTGTGGACAGAAAAAGTGTGGACAGAAAAGTGCGGACAGAAAAAAGTGCTGACAGAAAAAAGTGCTGATAGAAAAAATGTGGACAGAAAAAAGTGCTGACAGAAAAAAGTCCTGACAGACAGACAAAGCCGGCACAATAGTTTTCTTCTACAGAAAACTTAAAATGACTGGTGTGATGAAACACTTATCCGTGTTTGAATGCATGACAACGAGTAGCTATTGATTTGAAATTGCATGACTGCATGCAATTATATTTATGTCCTTGACCTGAGTGGGGTTAAAAAGATGTACTTGACCTGATAAGAAATTGTTTTGGGCCTCTCTGTCAGATTTTTCATTTTGAAGCCTTTCATTTTAATTCAAACTTTAGAGGATTTATTGATATCTACTTCAAAGATGGTATTGTATCTGTCTGTCTGTCTGATAGGGTCACGTGACAACTAAAGAATGAATTTCGTAGTTATTATTAATAGAGTATTTACTAGATTGCAAGGAACAATTTATTAGTTTTGACGTGGATGTTTGTCCAAAAATATAGTCTGTCATTTTTATCTTTATTGCTATAATTATTAGTTTTCTGAAAAGAAAACTATTGTGCCGGCTTTGTCTGTCCGTCCTCACTTTTCTGTCCTCCCTCAGATCTTAAAAACTACTGAGGCTAGAGGGCTGCAAATTGGTATGCTGATCATCCACCCTCCAATCATCAAACATACCAAATTACAGCCCTCTAGCCTCAATAGTTCTTATTTTATTTAAGGTTAAAGTTAGCCATGATCGTGCTTCTGGCAACGCAAAACACAAGGGCACCACGACCGGCTGAGATTTTCATGGGCCGCGGCTCATACAGCTTTATACCGAGACCATCGAAAGATAGATCTATTTTCGGTGGCCTTGATTATACGCGGTAGCTGCTGTACAGAAAACTCTATGCATTATTTACTTGTTGCTATTGTCACTGATAAGCTTGTATTATTGAGGATTTAAAGTCACATAGTATCCTTAAATTGTATCCGTAAATTGTATCCCAAAGACACCTCCATACCACATTCAAAATATGAATATTATTGCCTACGCCATGTCAGTTATATTCAGCACAATTTATTTTTTGTTAAAATATGAGCACAATACAACTCTACCAATCTTTTTTCAAGTGTAATTTACTTATCAAAAGCTTCTAATTTTGTCTCTATGCGTCGTCAGATATCTAAGAACGACAGAATAAATATCAATATATCCTTACTAAAACCCATTCAATTATACATTTCCTGAGCAAAAGCTTTCTATATTTCAAATCTATCTCTTACATAGGATAGAAAACCCCTTAGATAAATATAGCACAGTCGTGTATCCCTACAAATGATTCGTATAATAATTTCCTATGGAAAAGGCTTTCGAGATTTTTATGTGAACTGTATATACCAGCTAGGAACGAATAGCTAAAACCGAAAGGCACTCTAGAAGCTCTAGAAACGAGTACTCCTTTCATTTCCTAGAGAAAAGCTTTCAACAACTGGAAATAAAAATGATTCAGAATGGATTCTCAGAAGCACTGCAGAGGTAATGCATTAGATTTGGGAAGGACGTCTATCTTTATTATATATTTTTTTTTTTATGCAATGAAACGTTAAGTTAGTTTGGGTACATTTTTTTTTTGACGAATGGGAGAAGAGACGTTGTAGAGGGAGATGTTGAATGGACTTTGAAAACGTTTTAGGAATGAAAGGACTTTGTTATTATGGAAAATGTTGATGGAGGCTTCAAACGTTTTTAGGTTTTTGAAATGACTGACGTCTTGGTAAAGTTATTCAATGGTAAAAAAAGAAAAATTTTTTGCTACGTGTCTTGATTTGTGCTTCATATTTAGAGAGAGAGAGAGGAGAGAGAGAGGGGAGAGAGAGAGAGAGAGAGAGAGAGAGAGAGAGAGAGGGGGGAGTCGGTGCGAGAGACGTGCGTTGATTGGCTGATAGAATTATTAAATGGTACAAAGGAAAATTTGTAACTGCATTTCTTGATTTCCGCTTAGTATTCAGAGAGAGAGAGAGAGAGAGAGAGAGAGAGAGAGAGAGAGAGAGAGTCAGTCATAAAATGAATGGAAGTACTCACCTGCTAGGAACCATTTAGAAAATAACTATATATTATACAGTATATATATATATATATATATATATATATATATATATATATATATATATATATATATATATATATATTATATATATGACAGAGAGAGAGAGAGAAAGAGAGAGAGAGAGAAAACTGGCTATTCAATTTGTCACTCAACCTAACTTACAATGTAATCACTCAAAATGCAAAAATGATTATCTTATACTTTCAAAATCTCCATCCAATGTAATGTCCTTTCTCTGTGACCAAACAACATAGATTATCTAAATGATCATTGATCTGTACTATTCTGCATCTCCGGATTATGAGATTAATCCGACAGTTGGAATATATCTTCGTATCTCGAACGCCTGAATCTACTCTCTCTATTAATATCGTTTCGATAACAAGGTGCCATTATTAATATTTCCACTTCCCAATCATTCAATACAACGTCCAGTCTGATCCTATTCTCAGATACGAACTCGTCCCAAGACTGTTGCTGGGCCATTTGTTCATTGACCTGACGTGCTGGACCGATTGTTCATTGACCTGACGTGCTGGACCAATTGTTCATTGACCTGCCGTGCTGGACCGATTGTTCATTGACGTGACGTGCTGGACCAGTTGTTCATTGATCTGACGTGCTGGACCAATTGTTCATTGACCTGCCATGCTGGACCGATTGTTCATTGACGTGACGTGCTGGACCAGTTATTCATTGACCTGACGTGCTGGACCAGTTGTTCATTGACCTGACGTGCTGGATCAATTGTTCATTGATTAATTGTTCTTTGACCTGCTGTGCTGGACCAATTGTTCATTGAACAATTGTTAATTGACCAATTGTTTATTGACAATTGTTTGCTGACCTGCAGTGCTGTACTAATTGTTCATAGACCAATTCTTCATTGACCTGCCATGCTGGACCAATTGTTCCAATCGTTCATTGACCTGCCGTGCTGGACCAGTTATTCCATTTGTGTATTGACCTGCCATGCGAGACTAATTGTTCCAATCGTTCATTGACCTGCCTTGCTGGACCAACTGCTCCAATTGTGTATTGACCTGTAGTGTTGTACCAATTGTTCATAGACCATTTCTTCATTGACCTGCCGTGCTGGACCAACTGTTCCAACTGTGTATTGACCTGCCATGTGAGACTAATTGTCCCGATCGTTCATTGACATGCCGTTGCAGGAATGTCACGTCATGTACAACACGGCTTAGTCGAACGGGGCTATTCGATATTCAACTCTCGATCACAAAACTATTGCTTGGAGAGAATGAGTTGATCGCCGTCGGGGTCCATCAGTTATTCATGTGTGTGATCAGGATTCATTAAGCGGGCGTTTGTCCGACAAACAGCGTTAGGGGAGGGGAGGGGAATGAAGGGAGGGGAGGGGGGTGGTATTATGCTTTAGTCAATTACAGGTAAATCGCCATCAGCCGTGTACCTGAGAGAGGTGCAAATTGGAACGGCTTTTGGCTGGGTGGGGTTTCGGAATTCAGTGAGGTTTGGTGGGCGAGCTAAAGGTTGGTCGTTTGAGGTTTTGCATATTATGTTTTTCGTTTTAGTTTTCTGTAAAGGAAAACTATTGTGCCGGCTTTGTCTGTCCGTCCGCATTCCGACCGCACTTTTTCAGTCCGCCCTCAGATCTTAAAAACTACTGAGGCTAGAGGGCTGCATATTGGTATGTTGATCATCCACCCTCCAATCATCAAACTCACCAAATTGCAGCCCTCTAGCCTCAGTAGTTTTTATTTTATTTAATGTTAAAGTTAGCCATAATCGTGCTTCTGGCAACGATATAGGATAGGCCACCACCGGGACGTAGTTAGAGCTTCATGGGCCGCGGCTCATGCAGCATTATACCAAGTTGTTCCTAGGATTTAAGATATAAAAATACTTGCAACGAACATCAATTCTATGCAAATTCCTTATAGTGATATTCTATATTCTAATGCTCTAGAGTTAGATACTATCGATATAGCATATCCTCCTGCTTTCTCTCTCTCTCTCTCTCTCTCTCTCTCTCTCTCTCTCTCTCTCTCTTTCTCTATATATATATATATATATATATATATATATATATATATATATATATATAGTGTGTGTGTGTGTGTGTAAATATATATATATATATATATATATATATATATATATATATATATATATATATATATATATATATATATATATATATATATATATATATATCTTGCATATGTATATACGTACATGTGCACAAACTTGCGTGCACATACGCACGCATCTAAAGAGTACAATTCGCACCAACGAATCTCACACAATGTATAAAACTCCCACATCAAAACTTGAATCTAATGTCCCAATTCTTTTCCCTTTACCTGACAAAAACAGTTTTCTCTGTGACTAAAATCTTTCGTGTCAAATACTTCCAAGTCCCTTTCGAGTTGCTTTCACGTTATAATTCGTATTCCTTCTCCCCAAGACACGAAATCTTCGTGCTTTCTCGAATATCAATTTGTTTCTAAGCCGATGGACTCAAATGGAAAACGTTAAGATCTAGATTTGTCACGCAAATCCAGAGGTGTATATAAGTGATTGAACTTTTATTTAATGTGTTTTTGTGGTTCATTGATTCTGTTTCATTGACTGATTGATTGCTTTTGATTGTGTTCGCTCGTGTTGTTCCTGGGAAATCTATTTTTCTTTTTTATTGGAAGTCATTCAAAGTTCCACGAAAAAAATAAGCATCATTCAGCTTCTTTAATAAATAAATAAATAAATAAAAGACGGTAAAAAGCGTCAACAAATCGCACAGCGCGCAGCAGAGACGGCAGGAAATGACAGCAAATAACAGCAAACCGATAATAATATGAGAATCATCACACAGCTCAGCCGAGTGTTTCGAACGCTGTTTCGGAGCGTTCGAACAGCCACCGGAGATTCGGTCTAGTGAGCTAGCGAGCATCATTTCACTCTGAACCAAAACTCTAGAGGATTTCTTTTTAACATTCATTACTTTTCCATAACGTAAATATCACAATTTCATGAATCTGTTCTGTAAGTTACAGTACAGAAAGCTTCCATTAGAGTATTTCTAACGTTATTTCAGAGCAACGAAACGCCACCGGAGACTCGGTCTAGTGAGCAAGCGAGCCTCGTCTCACTCCGAATCAAAACACTGGAAGATTCGGTAACATTTATTAATTTCCCATAACGTAAATATCACAATTTCATGAATCTATTCTGTAACTTACAGTACAGAAAGCTTTCATTAAAGTATTTCTGACGTTATTTCAGAGCGTTCGAACCACCCGAACACCGGAGACTCGGTCTAGTAAGCAGACGAGCATCGTCTCACTCCGAATCAAAACTTTGGAAGATACGTTTTAACATTTATTAATTTCCCATAACGTAAATATTACAATTTCATGAATCTATTCTGTAAGTTACAGTACAGAAAGCTTCCATTAGAGTATTTCTAACGCTATTTCAGAGCAGTTCGAACCACCCGAACACCGGAGACTCGGTCTAGTGAGCAGACGAGCCTCGTCGCACTCTTAAACCAAAACAATGGATGGATTCCTTTTGACTTTCATTCATTTCCACGTTACACATCTCATAAATGCAAGACTCTCTACTGTAAGTCACAGCGTAAAAGACTCATCATTTCAGGAAGAGTTTTACAATACGTTGAGTGGGACTTTCACCGCCGAATGACTTTCATTTTCTACTTTTATTTTTTTTTCCCCGATCGCGTAATCACAGGTGATCACAGAGAGAGAGGTATACCTGAGCTCATAGGTGGGCGTGGCTGACTTCCAAACCGTGTATCCTAGTCATGCTACCTGGAATGTTGTGATATGTACGATTGTATCACTGCTGTCTTTCTGAAATTGCTTTGTGTGCGTTTGTGTGTGGGTGTATTATATGTATATGTGTATGTATGTATATATATATATATATATATATATATATATATATATATATATATATATATATATATATATATATATATAATATATAATATATTCAATAAGTAATCAAAGAATAAGTAATCAAAGATAACAGATGATATCAAACTTGACAACAATGATGGGAAACTTGAAGTGGGTTGCTAGGTACAATTATCATTCCTAACCCCCCCCCCCACCCCCAAAAATCTCCACTCTTCCTGGCCCACCAAAGCACTTCCGGTTGGATCCAGAAATAGCTAGTGCTTGAGTTAAGATTGGCAAATCTTTTTACCGCAAGAATTAGTTAGCAGTATGCAGTGTATACCTTTATTCTGCCTATATGTATATTTGTGTGTATAGTTACGTATTTATATGAATTGACATTATATATATATATATATATATATATATATATATATATATATATATATATATATATATATATATATGCATACACAATATCGTGTTTCCATACACAATTCCATATTCACAAATTTTAGTTTTCTGTAAAAGAAAACTATTGTGCCAACTTTGTCTGTCCGTCCGCACTTTGTTTGTCCGGCCTCAGATCTTAAAAACTACAGAGGCTAGAGGGCTGCAAATTGGTATGTTGATCATCCACCCTCCAATCACCAAACATACCAAATTGCAGCCCTCTAGAATCAGTAGTTTTTATTATTTTATTTAAAGTTAAAATTAGCCATAATCGTGCTTCTGGCAACGATATATGCTAGGCCACCACCGGGACGTGGTTAAAGTTTCATGGGTCGCGGGTCATACAGCATTATATCGAGACCACCAAAAGATTGATCCATTTTCGGTCGCCTTGATTATACGTTGTAGCGGCTGTACAGAAAATTCGATTTCGCCGAAGAAACTTAGGCGCATTTTTTACTTGTTTATCAGTTGAAAACAGTACATTGAAATATTCCCGAAGTAAAGTAAATTTTAGGCTCTATTACTGGTTCGTTTATCTCTCTCTCTCTCTCTCTCTCTCTCTCTCTCTCTCTCTCTCTCTCTCTCTCTCTCTCTCTCTCTCTCTCTCTCAGATAATGCACGAGAGTTTTTTGACATCACGCAGACAATTTATACCTGCCATTTGCAATGATGCAACATGACAGGTAATATTTCCACGTAATATATTCGCTATATATATATATATATATATAGATATATATATATATATATATATATATATATATATATATATATATATATATATATATATATATATATATATATATATATATATGTATGTGTATATATATATATATATATATTTACGTGTGTGTCTGTACTGAAGTAATACATTTTAATACCAGTTGCGTAGAACCTGACAGCACACGATTTATTTATTCAAATAAATTTACAAACACAAGTATAAATTACTCTATTCTGAATGAAGCCAAGCTTAAGATCCAAGTAAGAATATATAAGTTAAAAGTTTGATGTAAAAAATATTTTATTTTATAGCACAAGTAGTGAGATTACCTTATTTAAAAAAATATTGTCTCATTTAACAATCTCAATACCCAACTCACGGGGTGTACTGTAGGCATTACTAAAGGTTCTTTGCAGCCCCTTCATTAGGCCCCTAGCTGCAACCCATTTCATTCCTTTTACTGTACCTCAGTGCATATTCTCTACCTTCCATATTACTTTCCACCCTCTCCTAACAATTGATTCAGAGTGCAACTGCGAGGCTTTCCACCTATCAAAATAACCTTTTACTCTCAATTTCCCTTTCAGCTCTGAATGACCTCATAGACCAAATGCTTAAATTTGCATATCAATTACGTACAAACTCTTAATGAAATAGAACCACTTTACAATTCTCTATTGTAGACGTACACTCATCGACACGGATAATCTGACCTCGTTCAGAAAAGCAGAATTCTATTTCCTTTGAGAAATTGGACGTTCTTCAGCTGTTCTCAGTATCAGTGTCAAAGCTTCTTAGAAGACGCGATAATTGAACGTGGGAGGAAATTGTATATTGTATTGCGTTCGATAAGTGGGTGGTGTATATACTTTTTGTGCGTGTCTGAATGGTGTATGTTTTCGAAGGAGTTGTGAGATGGAATAAGTTGCATATATATTATTTGATATCTAATGCACAGTATACCTTAGGAATAACCTACATCCTTTGGGAATTATAAGTGATGAGTGCTTTTGTCTGAGTAATATGAAATTCGATATTAAAAGATGCTTTTGGATTTAAATATATGTATATGTATATGTATATGTATATGTATATGTATATGTATATGTATATGTATATGTATATGTATATGTATATGTATATATATATATATATATGTGTATATATATGTATATATAACTTTCTAATGTAAACGCCACTTCATTCAGATTGCAATTTCTACACATCATACAAGGAAAGACTTCACTTCCATAACCCCCAACGAAAATAAATGATAAATCCACATCAATTCAAAATAAAGAGAGAGAGAGAGAGAGAGAGAGAGAGAGAGAGAGAGAGAGAGAGAGAGAGAATATCATAAAATATCCGAGACTTCATTTGCAAGACAAACTGGTTTCCAGAACGAATGCAAAATCCAAGAAGATTATCAATACACTTCACTGACAGCTGAGGCCTCCTCGTTTTGTCTGTTCATCAATCTGATAAATTGATGCCTGAAACAAATCCTGGAAGTGCTAAGGAGAGAGAGAGAGAGAGAGAGAGAGAGAGAGAGAGAGAGAGAGAGAGAGAGAGAGAGAGAGAGAGAGGGTGGTCTGCAACTATGAATATTTGAGAAGTATATCGATGCATGATTTGAATTCTGAGAGGTGTGTATTTGATTGATTGAGAGAGAGAGAGAGAGAGAGAGAGAGAGAGAGAGAGAGAGAGAGAGTCAGCAGTTAAAACCGGAAATGCTGAACAGACAGGCGTGTATACTCAGGTGTATCAACAAGGAATCTGTCTCCAGTTCGCATAAGAGAGACAGAGGAAGAGAGAGAGAGAGAGAGAGAGAGAGAAAGAGAGAGAGAGAGAGAGAGAGAGAGAGAGAGAGAGAGAGATATCAAAACAGGAAATGTTGAACAGACAGGTGTATCAACGCGTTATTCAGATTCATCTAATGAATGAGAAATAAAAAAAAGAACAATAACTTAAGAGAGAGAGAGAGAGAGAGAGAGAGAGAGAGAGAGAGACTAAAAGAATCACCCATCGAGAAACACGAAAAAAAAAATTGGCTTAAAGCCAAGCGTGACAAGTGTCAATCCAAGCATTACAAGATAACGACACATCCATCAGACCCGTCACCTTTCTCCGCTCAATCTCGAACAGCAGCGAATGATTCCTGCTCATTTTAGCGACGAATTTCGCCCTCTAGATGATTGGCTACTTGTAACATATCCTCCCATTGATGGAAAATTGAGAAGATAGTCGTTGCTCTGTGTGTAATAGTTTGCAATCGTCGAGAAGATACGTAATTTGCTTTTATAAACTTCTAAATAAAGGAAATTTAGACTGAGAAGTTGGCAGAAGGTTTAAGCAATTCATTCAAGGGATATATTTTTTAAAATCTGTCTCGTATTTCGGCGCAATCGAGTTTTCTGTACAGCCGCTACACCGTTTATTCAAGGCCATCGAAAATAGATCTATCTTATGGTGGTCTGGGTATAATTGCTGTATGAGAGTAAATTTTAGTTTTATTTCTCATCTTTTTTCCTAAGCTAAAACGAACCCAATATAATGATCGATACAATTCACAGTTATTCTATATTCAGATAGAGTCACACGACTTGCATTTTGACAGGAACTTTATTTAGCGAATCGTCAAAGTTTTTCCTTTTAATTTAGCAACCGAACTTTTTTTTTTTTTTTTTTTTACAAGGTTGTTCCTTTAAACGCTCTTCGATATGATTGTGGGGCATCGATCTTTTAATATGGATTTTCAGACAAGACTAACTTTTGCTTGCTGTGCTTTCATGTAGATGTAAATTAGATAGAGTGTAATAAGGAATTTAGCGAATAATTTTGATCAACGCACAAACCAAATTTGGATGGAGAGGGTCAAGTGATACTGTTTCCACAATGTATATATATATATATATATATATATATATATATATATATGTATATATATGTATGTATATGTATATATATATATATATATATATGCATATATATGTATATATATGTATATATATGTATGTATATGTATATATATATATATATATATATATATAATAAATAAATATATATATATATATCTATATATATAATAATATCCTCTCATACATAACTAGTCATTCATATACAAAATAAACAAATTAAATAAATGCTCTGTAAAATAAAATTCCGGTCTCGTATGTCCATTCCAAAATCACGGCGGCTCGGCCACGCATCAACAATATAATTAGGCAGCTGTAAATCACATTTCAGCTCGGCCATATATATATATATATATATATATATATATATATATTCATCATATTTATTTTGTTGATGCGGAATTTATATTTATATAACTCAAGTATAAATGTTATCTTTCTACGAAATCAACACATCAAACATTCTAAGTCTACATCAGTTCACAGAGGTGTGGTTTTTCACATTCTCTCTCTCTCTCTCTCTCTCTCTCTCTCTCTCTCTCTCTCTCTCTCTCTCTCTCTCTCTCTCTCTCTCCCTTACTTTCAATGTATATTCGTATATGAGTGTGTTTAATTATCAAGTTATTTGGCAATAGTATTATAAATTATTTGCATAATATATACCAATAATTCTTTGAGTAATATTTACCAATAATTATTTGAATAATATTTACCAATAATTATTGAATAATATTTACCAATAATTATTTGAATAATATTTACCAATAGTTATTTGAACAATATTTACCAATAATATTTTGAATAATATTTACCAATAATTATTTGAAAAATATTTACCAATGATTATTTGAATAATATTTACCAATATTTATTTGAATAACATTTACCAATAATTATTTGAAAAATACTTATCAATAATTATTTGAATAACATTTACCAACTTAAGGAGAATTACATTCATACATGCAAAAAATAACCGTACAACTGAATGAATTGGACACTATCATTGTTAAACAAAGAAAAATTGACTAAAACTTGAAAATATTCGAAAGAAAACAATAAATCGGCTATTCTTAATTATTATTGATAATATATACTCGAAAAAATATTCTTAAACTTTTCTGAAAAAACTTAAATAAGAAAATGTAAACGCAACCAAACCTATTTATGAATGAATCTCATTTACTATCACGTGGCGCTGTTAACAGTCTCAATAAGTAGTAAAATGACTAATTCATTCATACCACGGAGCCATTGCTGCAATACCTCACTGAATTGAAAGCATACTCTCTAAGCCAGTGGTTCTCAACCTGGGGGTCGGGGGCGGGGGCCGGCGGACGTCAGCAATTTCCAAGGGGGGCGCGGGCCCCCAGGGAAAAGTTAAAAATTCTCTAATTATATTCGTTCTTCTCTTAACAAGAGTCGCTAAGAAGCAGAGTCAGGCATCTCACTAATTCATTCCTAAAAGAATAAAAAAAAATTCTCTTTTTTTTTATTTTTCCTTAAATCTGGGAGGGAATTTTATTCATAGATGCAATGGGGGGGTGCGGGGTCTAGAGGGAAGGACCATCTCTTAGAGGAGGCGTGGTCATGAAAAGGTCATGAACCACTGACCTAAGATATTCTCCGACTGTCATTTTGACTTTTGCACATTCCCAAAAGGAGTAGAAGTGTGTATGTAAAGTTCATTCACCCAATTTGCATGTGGAACAATGGCGGTCCATGGCGGAATTTAAAGCAAATGTCAGGACCATCTCAGCGTGTACAGCGTGAAAAATATATCTGAAATCGATGTCCTAGCTTAACTGGAAGGTTCGACGAAATGTCATTAGCTAGCTGGTATGTGATTATGTGTATGTGTGTGTGCATATATATATATATATATATATATATATATATATATATATATATATATATATATATATATATATATATATATATGTATGTATGTATGTATGTATGTGTGTGTATACATATATATGTATATATATATATATATATATATACATATATATATATATATATATATATATATATATATATATATATATATATATATATATATATATATATGAGAGAGAGAGAGAGAGAGAGAGAGAGAGAGAGAGAGCACAACGTTGGAACAAATCTTTTGGGTTGCGAAACATTTTTTTATGAATAAAATTTTCATTACAAATCATTTTTTTTTTATCCGTCTCCCTCTCTCTCTCTCGTACACCTACACACACACAAAAAAAAAAAAATCCACAAAAACATAAGATATCACAGACACAAATCAACTCGCATTTGAAAATGCAAATCAGATATGAACCCAAAATCACAACAGGAATTGATACGTAGGTGAAATAAAACACTGGAGCAATAACTCAGAGACCCCAATTTCACGAAAGGACCCATTTTTATCTATTCATGAACGTGATGTATTGATATTCAAACCCAAAAATAAAAAAAAAATAAAAAGTAGCAATGGCAGAGTTATCGAAGTGACATTTCGAGTTCAAATGTGTGTGTGTGAGAGAGAGAGAGAGAGAGAGAGAGAGAGAGAGAGAGAGAGAGAGAGAGAGAGTTTAACCACATTACAATATTACGAGAAATATGAGAGAGAGAGAGAGAGAGAGAGAGAGAGAGAGAGAGAGAGAGAGAGAGAGAGAGAGGGGAGGGAGGGAGGGAGAGAGAGAGAGTTTAACCACACTACAATATTACGAGAATTATGAGAGAGAGAGAGAGAGAGAGAGAGAGAGAGAGAGAGAGAGAGAGAGAGAGTGAGAGAGAGTTTAACCATAATACAATATTACGAGAATTATATGAGAGAGAGAGAAAGAGTGTGTGTTTAACCATACTACAATATTACGAGAGAGAGAGAGAGAGAGAGAGAGAGTAGGGAGCGTCGGTGAAAGAGGCGTGCATTGATTGAGTGATTGAGTGATTGATTGACATAGTGTCATAAACTGACATGAATGGAGAGATGGCCATCGAGGGTAGAATCATAAAAATTGTTGGAAATGAATTTAATTGTAATGGAAAAGGATAGTCATTCATGCAGAGAGAGAGAGAGAGAGAGAGAGAGAGAGAGAGAGAGAGAGAGAAGATAATAAATATAATCTTTAGAATGACTTCATAACAAAATATGGTCATGCAATCCGATTATTTGAATACCAACAGTCAAAATCATAGTCTTTTCAGAGAGAGAGAGAGAGAGAGAGAGAGAGAGAGAGAGAGAGAGAGAGAGAGAGAGAGAGAGAGAGAGAGAGAGAGATAATAAATACAATTTTTAGAATAATTTCATAAAATTATGGCCATGTAATTCTTTTAAGCATTTGAATAGTCTTTTCAGAGAGAGAGAGAGAGAGAGAGAGAGAGAGAGAGAGAGAGAGAGAGAGAGAGAGAGATAGTGTGTGTGTGTGTGTGAGAGAGAGAGAGAGAGAGAGAGAGAGAGAGAGAGAGAGAGAGAGAGAGAGAGAGATAGGTATTAGGAAAATGTCTTGACAACTTTTATTGACAAAGTAAGAGAATTATACCAAATTATACCTTCAATATCATTATTCCCTTTCAGAGGCAGAGAGGGAGCCAGAGACAAGGAAGATAAAGAGAGAGAAAGAGAGAGAGAGAGAGAGAGAGAGAGAGTCTCCCGTCGAAAGCCACACGCATCCTAATAAGGACAGGTAAGCCAAGCATGAATAATAGCGGTACCTTTTGTGCGTCACTTTTCCTGTCTGCGGAACCATCACTTTTACTCTCTCTCTCTCTCTCTCTCTCTCTCTCTCTCTCTCTCCACAGGAGCATTGAATGATTTTTGCGCAACATAAAGCAAACTGCGTCATAGGACTGTTGCTTGTCATTTCCTGTTGAGAGAGAGAGAGAGAGAGAGAGAGAGAGAGAGAGAGATATGAGACGAAACGAGAAGGTAATTGTAGAGGTGTTCAGTCTGATTGCATGAATTGGTGGAGAGAGAGAGAGAGAGAGAGAGAGAGAGAGAGAGAGAGAGAGAGAGAGAGAGAGAGAGGGCGATGATGGTAACAAAAACTATGATAGGACGTCCTGAGAGAGAGAGAGAGAGAGAGAGAGAGAGAGAGAGAGAGAGAGAGAGTGAAGGGTAACATAATCGATTATAAAGCTTACCTATGGTTATTACAGAATGGTATTGACCAATTATACGGCTTAATAAAAGAGAGAGAGAGAGAGAGAGAGAGAGAGAGAGAGAGAGAGAGAGAGAGAGAGAGAGAGAGAGAGATAAGGAAACCTCTGTTGGAGAACTTTGCAGCCTAATAATCTGTATAACGAAAAAGACAGACAGACATTCAAAACAAAAGCTGGCTACAGACTGCTGCCAACCCTCCCCTCCTCCCCACCTTCTCTCCCTCCTCCTCCTCCTCCTCCTCCTCCTCCTCCCTCCCCAAACACACGAAAACACAAACACAGCCCAATTACTATCGGCGATACCCAGCGACCATAAAAATATTTAATTACAATCTCATCATTGTTACGCTTCGAAATTCATTTGTTTCCAAATGAATGATATGACAAAATTAAAGGGCTTTGATTTAAACCCTTTTTTTTTTATTTTTTGGAGTGAGGACACACGGGTCCTGGCCGTGTGTACTCATCAAGGAATCATCAGGAATGGGATGATGTAGTTGTTTGGAACTTGGAACTGAATTGAACTGAATATAGAATTTAGGTCAAAGGCCAAGCGCTGGGACCTTTGAGGTCATTCAGCGCTGAAACGGAAATTGACAGTGAAAAGTTTGAAAGGTGTAACAGAAGGTAAACCTCAAAGCAGTTGCACTATGAATCAATTGCTAGGATGGAAGGAAGAGAATTTGAAAGGAGGTACAGTAAAAGGAACGAAAGGGGTTGCAGCTGGGGGCCTAAGGAAGGCACGCTGCAAAGAACCTTAAGTAATGCCTACAGTGCATTGCATGAGGTGCACTGACGACACTTCCACTACGGGGTTGAAACTTAGAATGATTTAGTTGTTTGTCAATAAGTATTCATTTTTGGTGATTATCTAATAAATGATGTTGATAATTATATAGATCAGTTTTAAGTTTAGGTTAAAATCAAACAGTTTTGATGTCTGTGAATATGCATCCAAATTTGGTAATGAAATTATTATTATTATTATTATTATTATTATTATTATTATTATTATTATTATTATTATTATTATTATTATTATTATTATTATTATTCAGACCCTATGAACATATGGAACAAGCCCACAATTGGGGCCACTGACTTGAAATTTAAGCTCCCAAAAAATTATGGAGTTCATTTGAAAGAATAACAGAACGTAATAGGAAATACAGATATTATTATTATTATTATTATTATTATTATTATTATTATTATTATTATTATTATTATTATTATTATAATGAAGAAACCCACAGGGGCCATTCAAGCGTTAAAAGAATATGGTGTTCATTGTTGAAATTAATATCGATAAATTTCAAGTTCAGATTAAAATGATTTAATTTTGATATGTGTGAATATGTACACAGTTTTGGTCATGATTTAAAAAATGATGTTGAAATTTGTATAGAGATATTTCTCGATTAGGTTGAAGATATATATGCCTATGTATCTTGAGAGAGAGAGAGAGAGAGAGAGAGAGAGAGAGAGAGAGAGAGAGAGAGAGAGAGAGAGAGAGACTTACTTTCAGATATCAGAACAACAAGACTTGAGAGAGAGAGAGAGAGAGAGAGAGAGAGAGAGAGAGAGAGAGACAAGCCAACAACAAGACTTGACGACGAGAGAGAGAGAGAGAGAGAGAGAGAAGAGAGAGAGAGAGAGAGAGAGAGAGAGAACAAGACTTGAGACTTGAGAGAGAGAGAGAGAGAGAGAGAGAGAGAGAGAGAGAGAGAGAGAGAGAGAGAGCTTGTTTCAGGTATCATACAAGCCAACAACAGGCCTTGACGACGAGAGAGAGAGAGAGAGAGAGAGAGAGAGAGAGAGAGAGAGAGAGAGAGTTGCTTTCAGGAATCATACAAGACTTGAGACGATGAGCCAACAACAAGACTTGACGACGAGAGAGAGAGAGAGAGAGAGAGAGAGAGAGAGAGAGAGAGAGAGAGAGAGAGCTTGTTTCAGGTATCATACAAGCCAACAACAGAGAGAGAGAGAGAGAGTTACTTGAATCATACAAACTAACGATAAGACTTGAGACGATGAGAGAGAGAGAGAGAGAGAGAGGTATCATACAAGCCAACAACAGGCCTTGACGACGAGAGATAAGACTTGAGAGACGATGAGAGAGAGAGAGAGAGAGAGAGAGAGAGAGAGAGAGAGAGAGAGAGAGAGAGAGAGCTTGTTTCAGAGAGAGAGAGAGAGAGAGAGAGAGAGAGAGAGAGAGAGAGAGAGAGAGAGAGAGTTACTTTCAGGAATCATACAAGCCAACAACAGGCCTTGACGAGAGAGAGAGAGAGAGAGAGAGAGAGAGAGAGAGAGAGAGAGAGAGAGAGAGAGAGAGAGAAGCTTTCTTGAACAACTAAAACAACCCAACAGAATTAAAAGTGCCAATAACAGTCCCAACCTTTCACACGAGGTTTGGCGAACACTCCTGTACATTCCAGTCCAACACTCACTTCATTCCTCACTAATACTCACACGTTCCAGTCTGCTTTTGAGTGATTTTTTCAAGTGTTAACTTCAAGGACAATCTTTGCAATACGTAGATTTTGCGCAGATATAAAGGATAATTCAATATTTCGCCCGTATACGTTTGCACGTCCACAGTGAAACTGTCTGCTGTAGTGTTTATCAAGAGTCAAACTCGCCTATATTTTCATCAGTTCAGTTTCTGCTTCGTGATACGAAGGTATTTATAAAACTCTTGATTTTTTTATATATCTTCAACATAGGAGAGGTGCTAGTGGTGCGGGGGTGGGGGTTTTGGCGATAAAGGGTGTGGGGAGTTTGACGAGTTGTTATAGGTATGTGAATTCTTTGATGTTATTTGTTTCGTACGTAGGATTATACTCCTGAGTTAAAAATAGAATGATGAATTTGAGTGTGAAAATTGTTTTTTTTTATCTTGCAAAGATTTTTATGAGTTTGAAGCTGGTGTTATATATATATATATATATATATATATATATATATATATATATATATATATATATATATATATATATATATATATACATATACATAGTTTCTCTTTTCTTTATAGATAATCAAAGATAATGTATTACAACGTAAAGTCGAGAAACACCTCAATTTCTTCTGAAACGAGTTAACAGCAGTTAAGTAAAACATCCGTGTTTTGAAGCTAAAATGCTGAATAGGTTTTTACCAACGATTTGAAGATCAATCGAAGGTGATTATATTAACTTGAAAGAGTCGAGTTTATTATAGAATTGTCGAATCCAGGTAAAAAATCACAGGTAAAAGTCACAGGAAAAAAAAGTCACGGGTAAAAAAGTCACGGGATAAACGACGCAGGAAAAAGTCACATTAATCTTTCCTAGATAGTGACCCCCAAGGGTTTTAATTAACTCGGTATGTACCCACCTTTGCGACGCGTTTAGTACAAGACCGTTGGGGATTTCCGTATAAACATAAACAAAAGATTGTAAATATTATAAAGATTATGACCCCACAAGAAATATTGTGAAATTTTCCCCTCTGACTTTATTACCGGTCACCATAAATTAATGTGACTTTTTTCCCCGTGACTTTTTTTCTAGCCAAAATTGTGACTTATTTTCTGTGACTTTTTTCTTAGCAAAATTGTGACATTTGTGACTTTTTTCCTATGACTTTATTATCGATATACCATAAATTAATGACTTTTTTCCTGTAATTTTTTTTCCAGCCACCATAAATTAATGTGATTTTTTTTTTTTATTTTTTCCCCTAGCCAAAATTGACTTTTTTCTGTGACTTTTTCCTGTCATTATCGGCCACCATAAATTTTTTTTTCCTGTGACTTTTCCCTAGCCAAAATTGGGACTTTTTTTCCTGTGAACCCTATTTTTTTTCTGTGACTTTTTTTCCTGTGAATTTTTTTCCTGCTTTTTTAGCCAAAATTGGAATTTTTTCCATTTTCCCTAATTGACTTTTTCCCTAGCCAAATTGTGACTCTTTTTCCTGTAGCCAAAATTGTGACTTTTTTTCCTGTAGCTTTTTCCCAGTCAAAATTGTGACTCTTTTCCTGTGACTTTTTCCCTAGCCAAAAATTGACTTTTTTCTGACCCTAGCCAAAAATTAATGTGACTTTTTCCTGTGACTTTTTCCTAGCCAAAATTGTGAATTTTTTCCTGTGACTTTTCCATAGCCAAAATTGTGACTTTTTCCTGTGAGCCAAAATTGTTATTAGCCAAAATTGGACTTTTTTCCACTATAAATTAATGTGACTTTTCCCTAGCCAAAATTGGAATTTTTTTCCTGTGACTTTTTCCCTAGCCAAAATTGTGACTATTTTTCTGACTTTTTTTCCTGTGACGTTATTATCGGCCACCATAAATTAATGTGACTTTTTTCCTGTGACTTTTTCCCTAGCCAAAATTGTGACTTTTTTCCTGTGACTTTTTCCCTAGCCAAAATTGTGACTTTTTTCCTTGACTTTTTCCCTAGCCAAAATTGTGACTTTTTCCCTAGCCAAAATTGTGACTTTTTTCCTGTGACTTTTTCCCTAGCCAAAATTGTGACTTTTTTTCCTGTGACTTTTTCCCTAGCCAAAATTGTGACTTTTTTCCTGTGACATTATTACCGGCCACCATAAATTAATGTGACTTATTTCCCTGTGACTTTTCTCGTGTGACTTTATTACCGGCCACAATAAATTAATGTGACTTATTTCCCTGAGACTTTTTTCCTGTGACTTTATTACCGGCCACCATAAATTAATGTGACTTATTTCCCTGAGACTTTTTTCCTGTGACTTTATTACCGGCCACCATAAATTAATGTGACTTATTTCCCCGTGACTTTTTTCCTAGTCAAAATTTCAACTTTTTCTGTGACTTTTTTCCTGTGACTTTTCTCCGTGACTTTTTTCCTGTGACTTTATTACCGGCGATCGATTTGTCTCTGTGTTGGAGGAAATCTTGACCCATAAAAGCGAATAGTCTTTTAGCGTAACTACTTATTAAAAATTTCAAGCCAATTGTCGCACAGATTTTCTTGAATATCTTGTTATACATCAATTGTATCTTCTTGATATTTTGGCACAGCATGTATTAGACCCTCCGGTAATTTTGGCCACAATATAATGAAATACCAGAATTCATTTATTAAGGCAATTTACTCTTGAACTTTTTCAATTTCCTCAACATTGGTTGTAGTTATCCGAACACCTGTCCTTGGCTTAGCCAAAGAGTTGCTCCCTCTGTCTCAAACTTACGAACGGCTTTTTACGTTTTGAATAACCGACAATAACTATATATACTGTAAATGAACCGTGAGGTTGTTATAATATCTCAAAACAATGAAGTATAGATGAAGTTTAATGTAGCATTGTCAATTGTGGGTCTGACTACAGACTATTTTTTGTACTGCTCGTTAATTTCCTGTTTCTAAAATATCTCCGCTGGTTCTTTGCATATTTATTTGGTCGCGTTACTATAAATACTCATACAATTGATACTTCATTCTTGTACAAACTAATTTCGTAGAAATATTTGCCATTTTGATATTTATATTACTTCCATTTCACTCTGAATGTCCTTGTTATAAAATTAATTTTTTGTGCAGCCAACATTTCATTCTCGCGGAAGGTAAATATTGTTGCGTATTATTGTTACACATATATGTACATTTATTGCACGGCCTGGTATTTTTTTTATTTTAACATTTGTACTGTAAAAAATAGATTTGGTGTAACCCGAATTCCATTCATGCAAAAGAAAAGGTTAATTAGAAACTGGTGCTGTTATTGCAATTAGGCCTACGCGGTTTTTTCAATTTTTTTTTTTTTAGTCTTGTTTTGACATGCAGTAACTGCAGTACGAAAATAAGCTTGATTTGGGCCTATATTTTATTCGAGAAAAAATGGAAAATTCATTGCAATGATTTAACATTATTACAATGTCAATTTTTGACACCTGTCACTGATGCAGTTTGGTACAAATTGTGTTTGGTACAATCGAGATATTATCAATGTTAAAGGCAAATTTGGTTTACAGATGCGTGCAACTATTCATTACTTATTTTCTGGATGCACTGCAGTGTAAAAAATAAGTTTGACGCAATAGATAGTTCATTCATGATAAAAGTTTATTGTATGACCTCTTTATCATGCATCAAACTTATATTTTTACACTACACTACTTCGAGAAATTAAGGAATGAATATCGGCATTTGTAAAGCAAATTTACCTTTTGTGTAAACAATATATCGGTTATACCTAATAGAATTTGTACTAAACTGGATCAATGATGGATGACAAAAAACGACAATGTAATAATATGTTAAATCATTGTCAAGAATTTTCCCTTTTGCTCGAATAATATTCAAGCCCAAATCAAGTTTTATTTTCGTAGTACAGTAATTGTAAAAAAGGTAACAACTTTGTGCTATTTTGCAATTTTTTGAGGCACAGTCATTGCAAATTTAAACCTTGCGCCACTAATATAGCTTTCAAATTTAAACAGAAAAGTCTATCACAAATATTTACCATTATCATACCACGCGTCATTCCCTCATTCCCCGCAATCGAAGTTGCACATTCCACAAACTCCAAAAAATAAAAATGGACCCACTCGACTCCCAAATTTGGAATTTATCATTTGCATTTTTTTTTTTAATATAAGTTTCTCTATTACGGATTTCCAATAGATTGGATCGAGTATCAAAGTTCAGTGGTGAATTTATGCAAATTCACATTTCGGACTCGGTGAAAGGAGTGTGACATTTTATTGTTCGTTTCGAAGTTCGCGGAGGGAATAGGATGCGGAAAAATGCGAAAATAGAATGCTTTATTTTTTTTGCTGTTTAGATATGATTGCTAGGTAGTAGCAATTTGCTTTATTTTTTTTATTTCTTACCTTTCTTTATGGTCTATTTTCATAGGTCATATTTTTTTGTTTTTATTAATTTGTTTTTTTATTAATTTGGATATATATATATATATATATATATATATATATATATATGTAATTATATATATATATATATATATATATATATATATATATATATATATATATATATATATATATATATATATATATATATATATATATATATATATAATGTATATATATATATATATATATATATATATATATATATATATATATATATATATATATATATATATATATATATATATATATATACATATCACACACACACACATGAAACGTTATTTTTTAATATATTTCAATTTTCATTTAGCGTAACAATCAGAATTCAACTGGTAACAGTTGGAGTGTTTTATTTTTATACAAATTATAATCGCTACGTATCGAAGCGTTTTGTTACCGAATTGAATCGAATATAGAATTTAGACCAATGGCCAGGCACTGGGACCAACGAGGTCATTCAGCGCTGAAACGGAAACTGACTGTAAAAGGTTTGAAATGTTTAACAGGAGGAAAACCTCAAAGCAGTTGCACTATGAATTAATTGTTAGGAATGGCTGGAAAGTAAGATGGAAGAAAGAGAATATGAGAGGAGATACAGTAAAAGAAAGGAAAGGGGTTGCAGCTAGGGGCCTCAGGAAGGCACGCTGCAATGAACCTCAAGTAATGCCTACAGTGCGCCGCACGAGGTGTACTGTCGGCAATACCCACCCTACGGGGGAGGCGTTTTGTTGATATATTTTTAATATTTTTGTCTATTATAAAGAGGCTATATATAATTTTTAAATATTTCAGGTTATTTTTCAAATTAATATGTTTTATTTTTTACAAATTATAAATGCAGCTTATCTAAGAGTTTTAGGTTATTTTTCAAATTGATATGTTTTATGCTTTACAAATTATAATTGCAGCTTATCTAGGAGTTTCTAGATATGTTTAATATTATTTTTATTATAAAAGAAACTAATACTTCATAAATATCATTCTAGCTCATTATCTAATTTATTTTCATTATTCGTAGTTTTTTTTTTATTCTAGGTTGTTATATTATCAAATTTTTCCTGATTGGCAAATATCTAATCACTTCATTTGAATATATTCTCCGTAGGGGGGTAGCGCCGTCAGTGCACCTCTTGCTGTGCACTGTAGGCATTACTTAGAGTTCTTTGCTGCAACCTCTTTCGTTCCTTTTACTGTACCTCCTTTCATATTCTCTTTCTTCCATCTTCCTTTCCTCAACCCTCTCCTAATAATTGACTCATAGTGCAACTGCGATGGTCACGTGCCAAATTTTGTCTAGATCGGTCAGGCGGTTACCGTATAAGTTACAAAGGGAAGGGGAAGGGGGTACTGGGTTTGAAACCTACCCTATCATCTAAGTTGCGTCAAATGATGGGCCACGTGCCAAATTTTGTCTAGATCGGTCAAGTGGTTCGGATTGCTATGGCTCACAAAGCAACAAATATACAAATATATAAACATTCATTTATATATATGATATATATGATATATATATATATATATATATATATATATATATATATATATATATATATATATATATCAGCAATAAGTCACAAACTGCACGTGACAAATATATATGTGAACGACCACATGAATAAAATTAATAGATAGATAGAAAGCGCTTGGTACCTGGTCTTTATTTTCAGATAGATAGATATATATATATATATATATATATATATATATATATATATATATATATATATATATATATGTATATATATATATATATATATATATATATATATATATATATATATATATATATATTAAATATATAGATAGATAGATACATAGATAGATAGATAAACCCAAGAACTCACTAAGACCAAAATGGAATTATTTGTCTCTGTATCAGAACTCCCATTTTAACTCATATCTCATCTGAGATAGGAACAAGAATCTTATTGGCCTGGGGTTTTTGGGGAGGAAGACGAGACTACCTGTAAGAACAACATTCCCTGACCGGTGATATTTTCATTAATTTTCATTATAACATCCACATCTTCAACCTCATAGATTTATTCTTTCAAAGAAGGACACTGTCACTGGGAGGAATTCTAGAGCAAAGTTCGCACCAAGGATTATGAATTCTGAATGAGGTTTTTTCCAAGGGCTTTCACGCCAAATGAAATATTCAAATTCAGTCCAGTAGCCAAAAAGGAGAGTAAATACGACGAATATAACAAGTTTACCAAATATATCTTTACTTATCACGACCATGTCCATTTTGACAGGGCATTTGTTTCCGGAACTGGGAGATAACGTTAGTTTTTTTTTTTTTTTTTGGCAAATGCATTATTCCGAGCTAGAATGCTCAGAGGCAACTTATGTGTCCTCGTTATTTTAGAACGCTATTTTTACAGACCACAGACATATGCGTTATTCAGACCAGACGTGCCGAGTTTGAATATTTATTTAGCTTTGTGTTCGCGTCTATGCTACATTCGCCATTATTTGCTGAAACTGCGTTGAATGTTAAAAGTACAACATGCATTGACGGTTTTAGTTTTTTTGAAAAGAAAAATGTTGTGCCGGCTTTGTCTGTCCGTCCGCACTTTTTCTGTCCACCCTCAGATCTTAAAAACTACTGAGGCTAGAGGGCTGCAAATGTGTATGGTGATCATCCACTCTCCAGTTATCAAACATACCAAATTGCAGCCCTCTAGCCTCTGTGATTTTTATTTTATTTAAGGTTAAAGTTAGCCATAATCGTGCTTCTGGCAACTATATAGGACAAGCCAACACGGCGGGCTGAGTTTCATGGACCGCGGCTCATACAGCATTATACCGAGACCACCGAAAGATAGTTCTATTTTCGGTGGCTAACTCTAACCCTAAATAAAATAAAAACTACTGAGGCTAGAGGGCTGCAATTTGGTATGTTGAATGATTGGAGGGTGGATGGTCAACATACCAATTTGCAGCCCCCTAACCTCAGTAGGTTTTAAGATCTGAGGGCGGACAGAAAAAATGCGGACAGAAAAAGTGCAGACAGAATAAAGTGCGGACAGAATAAAGTGCGGACAGAATAAAGTGCGGACAGAATAAAGTGCGGACAGAAAAAGTGCGGACAGAAAAAGTGCGGACAGAATAAAGTGCGGACAGAATAAAGCGCGGACGGACAGACAAACCTGGCACAATAGTTTTCTTTTACAGAAAACTAAAAAGCAGTACTTCTGTAACAAGTGTAAAGAAACTAAATAAAAATCAGTAACAGAACATAAAAAATTTAGGTAAAAATATCACGGTTCTATAAAAGAGGAAACACACCAACGAAAGGTCAAATTAAGGACTGGCAAGATGACCAAAACTACTAAACGGGGTCATTAGCGGAAGGCAGACGAGGTGAGCATCATTAGGGTCACCGCTCCCCTGATGCACTGATTGCCCATTATGCTAAAAGGTCGGTGTACCGACGCACTGGATGCGGGGCGGTGGGCCATTTCTGGCCAATTCACGACATCTGGGACACCCACACAAATGAGTCTGTTGAAAAGAAGGAAGTTTGTATATACTGCGGAAGCTGTGATTTTAACAGAAACTTCAATTTCTTTAAAAAATTTTCCATTTTTTTAGTTTTCTGTAAAAGAAAAGGATTGTGCTGGCTTTGTCTGTCCGTCCGCATTTTTCTGTCCGCACTTTTTCTGTCCGCACTTTTTCTGTCCGCTCCCAGATCTTAAAACTACTGAGGCTAGAGGGCTGTAAACTGGTATGTTGATCATCCACCCTCCAATCATCAAACGTACCAAATTGCAGCCTTCAAGCCTCAGTAGTTTTTATTTTATTTAAGGTTAAAGTTAACTATAATCGTGCTTCTGACAACGTAACAACACAGGCTGAGAGTTTCATGGGCCGCGGCTCATACAGCATTATACCAAGAGATAGATCTATTTTCGGTGGCAGTTGATTATAATTTGTACAGAAAACTCGACTGCGCTGAAGAAACTAAGGCGCATTTTTTACTTAATTTTTTTTTCACGTTTGAAACTGAATTTCGACTCATTGTAGTTTTGTTTATCTGAGGGATTGTAGGACTGAAAAAGTAATGCCCTGGATCCTCCATCTTACCCCTGCCTAAAAAACTTGCCAAACGTGAAGGGGGGCATTTTCCCCCCGTGAATGTAGTTTTCGTCATTACAAATGATTCTTTGTTGCAAGCTCATCTGCATGCAAATGCCATCTAGGGGGACCTGGAATGAAGTATTCCCGAGTAAGCAAAACGTAAATTTAGTTTTTACTTGAAAAGTGACGTCAAAATTAAGGGCCAACGTGAGTGGTGTTAGATTAAGGTGGGCTTTTGTGCCAGCACGGGCTCTTTCTCAGAAGAAAGGGGTTCTGTAGGATACGCAGTATTGCTTGAAGGAAAGTTAGGTTATAGAAGAGAAATATATAAGTAATAGTTCTCTCTCTCTCTCTCTCTCTCTCTCTCTCTCTCTCTCTCTCTCTCTCTCTCTCTTACCATATAGAACAAAAACTTACATCCCTGCCGTTACATCTCTCTCTCTCTCTCTCTCTCTCTCTCTCTCTCTCTCTCTCTCTCTCTCTCTCTCTCTTCCTCTGCAATACAGAGCAAAAACCTTTAACCCTGCTGCACCTCTCTCTCTCTCTCTCTCTCTCTCTCTCTCTCTCTCTCTCTCTCCTTGCAAATAAAGAGCAAAAACTTCTAACCCTGCTGCACCTCTCTCTCTCTCTCTCTCTCTCTCTCTCTCTCTCTCTCTCTCTGTGGTTACCACACAGAAAACACTTCTAACGCCACCACTCTCTCTCTCTCTCTCTCTCCCTCTCTCTCTTTTGGTTACCACACAGAAAACACTTCTAACGCTCTCTCTCTCTCTCTCTCTCTCTCTCTCTCTCTCTCTCTCTCTCTCTCTCTCTCTCTGTTACCATACAGAACTAAAATTTCTAACTGCTGCCATTTCTAACCTCTCTGCATTCTCTCTCTCTCTCTGGTTACAATACAGAACTAAAACTTCTAACACTGCTGCGCGCTCTCTCTCTCTCTCTCTCTCTCTCTCTCTCTCTCTCTCTCTCTCTCTCTCTCACATACAGAACAGAAACCCCCACCAACCCTTGCAACCACAAAGTAGAACTAATAACTGTAACTAATGAACGCAGGTGGCGGCACTACTTTCAGATTAAAAAAAAAAAAATACCCTGAGTCAGAAAAGAGGGTGGCTTAATTATGCAGCCAACACTGTATAGGGTCCTTTTGGTATAAACTTTTTTTCCCCACTTTCAGTTTTTTTTTTTTTTTTTTTTTGTGAATTTGAGCAACATATTCAGGACATTTAATGTTTTCGTTGTATGTGGGCGTTTGAATGTGCTTTTTTTTCATGTCTAATGTCATGTTGGGTTTTGTATGTTACAGGAAGATAGCGAAATGCATTTAGGGACTTTTGACCACCCGCCCCCCCAAGGGCTAGTACTAAACATGGCGAAACAGTGACTTACCTACACTGTTTCGCCGTGTTTAGTACTAGCCCCTTGGGTGTCAAATGTATTTTGCCTTGTTTTAGACTAGCCCCTGGGGTCAAATATATTTCTCCGTGTTTAGTGCTATCCCCTGGGGCAAATGTATTCTGCTGTGTTTAGTACTATCCCCTGGGGGTCAAATGTGTTTTGCAGTGATTAATACTAGTCCCTGGCGGTCAAATGTATTTCGCCGAGTTTAATACTAGCCCCTTGAGGATCAAATGCATTTTGCCATGTTCAGTACTATCCCCTGGGGGGTCAAATGTATTTTGCCGTGTTCAGTACTAGCCCCTGGTGAGTCAAATGTATTTTGCTGTATTTGGTACTAGCCCCTGGGGGGTCAAATGTATTTTGCTGTGTTCAGTACTATCCCCTGGTGGGTCAAATGTATTTGCAGTGTTTAATACTAGCCCCTGGGGGTCAAATGTATTTTGTCATATTTAGTACTAGCCCCCTGGGCGTTAAATGAATTTCGCTGTGTTTAGTACTAGCCCCTGGGGTCAAAGGCATTTCGCCATGTTTAGTACTAGCCCCTGGGGCGACAAATGTATTTCGCCATGTTTAGTACTAGCCCCTGGGGGGACAAATGTATTTCACCGTGTTTAGTAGTAGCCCCTGGGGGTTCAAATGTATTTCACCATGTTTAGTACTAGCCTATGGGGGTCCAATGTATTTCGCCATGTTTAGTACTTTCCCCTGCGTGGTCAAACGTGTTTAGTACTAGCCCCTGGAGGTTAAATGTATTTTGCCGTGTTTAGTACTAACCCCTGGGAGTAAAATGTATTTCGCCATGTTTAGTACTAGCCCTTGGGGGATCAAATGTCCCTAAGTGTATGTCACTATCTGCCTGAAATTTCAGGCAGTTCGCGAAATGCCTGGTTTTGCTATCTGCCTGTAACATGTATACGTATACATATTATCTTAAAGAACGATTTGTTGGGTGTATGTGTATGTATATGTGTATATGTATATGTTTGGGTTTATTTCGTACTCAAAATCAATACAATGTGGGGATTTTTAAACATAATTTATTCATAAAGTTTTTTGTCGTCACAGTTTTTGGGATTTTCTTGAAAATTTTTGATGAATTTTATTTTTTACATTATTCTAACATTATCTTTGGTTGTATATACGTATGTATATATATGTATGTATGTATGTATGTATGTATGTATATATGTATGTATGTATGTATGTATGTATGTATGTATGTATGTATACACAAGCTGTATACATAGCCAATATTGTTTCCAATCTCAGCCTGAATCTTTCTCCTGGGTCTAGTGTCCATCTTCAGACACAAACAGAATTTTGGGTGAGTGAAAGTTACAGTGTCTGCACACTCAGTCTGAATTATTTATCGAGCCTATAAATGCAAACTATCAGTCTAGCTGTTTTACTGAATGCATGTTCAGAAGTGCATTTATTCAACTGAATGACTTACTGAATATACAGTTTATGAAAGCGTAGGCAGTTTCAATGCATTGTTTCACATTCTCATTTGTGCATTTCCTTTGTACAAACTTTTGATTGATAACCAGTTGCCTTTTGGGAATTTGTAGTTGCTTGTAGCTCCTGAATATAGATGGAGAAATGATTTCTAGTTTCGCCTTTATTCAGAGGTAATGGAAATAAATATAGACGTATTTCAGGAATGTCAACCTTTGTTCAATTTTATTCATGCGTGATGAACAATGATGGCCTGGCCTTGAAGATGTTTAGGTGTTGGGAAAATTCAAAATACAGTTGTTGTTAATGATATGAATGTAACCAGGCGTTTATTATTATTATTATTATTATTATTATTATTATTATTATTATTATCTTAATTAGTGCATAAATTATTTTTCCAACCAGTCATTTAGTTAAGACATTCATTAAATGTTTGTGGTAAAAAGGTATTTAAATGTAACCAGTTGTTTATTATTATTATTATTATTATTATTATTTATTATTATTATTATTATTATTATTATTATTATTATTATTATTATTATTATTATTATCTTAATTCGTGCATAAATTATTTTTCCACCCAGTCATTTAGTTAATCTATTCATTACATTTTTGTGGTGAAATGATATTTAAATGCGACCAGGAGTTTATTATTATTATTATTATTATTATTATTATTATTATTATTATTATTATTATTATTATTATTATTATTATTATTATTATTATCTGAATTCGTGCATACATCATTTTTCCACCCAGTCATTTAGTTAAACCATTCATTTGTGGTGAAAAAGCATGGAAATGTAACCAGATTATTATTATTATTATTATTATTATTATTATTATTATTATTATTATTATTATTATTATTATTATCTTAATAATTCGTCCATCAATTATTTTTCCACCCAGTCATTTAGTTAAGCCATTTATCAAATCTTTCAGTTAAAAATATAGAGGAAAAAATATACTTTATTTCTATCGCTCAGGATTTTTCCTACTGTTAGAAAAACATTATAATCCTTTAACACTGGAAAACAATGAACGGATGGTCTTATATATATTTTTTTTTTTAAGTGAGAATAGTAATACTATTATAAAATCTAACTCATACACATATTCAACAATGACGAAAAGTATACGATTCCGTATCTATTTCTTCTTGGGAAAAGTTTATCTTCAGAAAGTATTGTAATACATCAGTGTTGACTCGCAGCGTATATTCCAACTTTCGTTTGTTTACTTTGCAAAACGAGGAGCGTAACTTTTTTCCCTTAAGAATATTGACATGTTTTCGTCCAATTATAACTTTTACTGTTCCTTCGCGTCCCTGCTAAGTTGCACAGGGACAGAGAATAATCCCCTTATATAAAAATAACTGGAAGTAGTTTATTTTTTGGGGGGCTTGCTGACGTCAAGGTTGATTTTTTTTCAAGTTTTTATTTCTATGAAAGGAAACTATTGTGCCGGCTTTATCTGCCCGTCCTCACATTTTTTCTGTCCTCCCTCAGATCTTATAAACTACTGAGGCTATAGGGCCGCAAATTGGTATGTTGATCATCCACCCTCCAATCATCAAACATACCAAATTGCAGCCCTCTAGCCCCGGTAGCTTTTATTTTATTTAAGGTTGAAATTAGCCATGATCGTGCTTCTGGCAATGCAACAGCACAGGCCACCATGGCCGGCTGAGAGTTTCATGGGCCGAGGCTCATACAGCATTATACCGAGACTACCGAAATATAGTAGTTTTTAAGATCTGAGGGCGGACAGAAAAAAGTGCGGACGGACAGATAAAGCCGGCACAATAGTTTTCTTTCACAGAAATCAAAACTTAAAAAAAAAATCAACCTTGACGTCAGCAAGACAAAAAAAATAACTACTCCCAGTTACTTTTGTTTAAGGGGATTACTCTCTGTCCCTGCGCAACTTAGCAGGGACGCGAAGGAACAGTAAAAGTTATAATTGGACGAAAACATGTCAATATTCTTAAGGGAAAAAAAGTTACGCTCCTCGTTTTGCAAAGTAAACAAACGAAAGTTGGAATATACGCTGAGAGTCAACACTGATGTATTACAATACTCTCTGAGATAAACTTTTCCCTAGAAGGAATAGATAGGAATCGTATACTTTTCGTCGTTGTTGAATATGTGTATGAGTTAGATTTTATGTATGCATGTATATATACTTATTATATATATATATATATATATATATATATATATATATATATATATATATATATATATATATATATATATATATATATATATATATATATATATATATATATATATATATATATATATATATATATATATATATTAATCAGTTTTAAGCTTCCACACATTAATTAGCTTACTGAATATGATAAAACAAAAAACTGCAAAAAAACCTAAACCACAGATGAACCCATCCACAAGGACCACAAACCGAACACAGAAAACAAACACAATAACCCCACAACTCCAAACCCTCCCACCCCAAAAAAATACCAATCACCCTCCGATCACTGGCAACCATCCTGTGTGATCGAGAGAGAGAGAGAGAGAGAGAGAGAGAGAGAGAGAGAGAGAGAGAGAGGAGAGAGGGAGAGAAAGAGGGAGAGAGAGACAGATAGAGAGAGGGATTGAGAGAGAGGTTGTGGGAGAGAAAGAGGGGGAGAGAGATTGAGGGAGAGAGAGAGAGATTAATGGAGAGAGAGAGAGATAAAGAGGGAGAGAGAGAGACTGTGGGAGAGAAAGAGGGAGGGAGAGAGAGATTGAGGGAGAGAGAGAGAGTGATTGAGGGAGAGAAAGAGGGATATAATAGAGAGAGAGAGAGAGAGAGAGAGAGACAGAAAGAGGAAGAGAGAGAGATTGAGGGAGAGAGAGAGAAAGAGAGAGAAAAACAGCAAAGTTAATGACAGATAATCACACGGGAACGAGAGACGTAAATCCCAGCCGAATGCTTCTGCGGGAGCCTCAGTCTAACCTCGTCGAAGTAGTGCAAAACCGAGTTTCCTGCCTGAGTTAAGGCTCTGTTAACGAGCCTGATTACCCTCCCCATGGCTAAGAATAGGCATGCATTCTTTTTTCCTCTCTCTCTCTCTCCTCTTCTTAATATTCTTAGGTTCCTTATCAAAAAAGGAACAGATGTATTCTTTTGATAAAGTGGTTGCCACTGACTTTGACTTTCGATTTTTTTCACATTCTTGATCGTCTTGTGTTGGGAGAATAGGGGAATATAATTTTTTTTTTGGGGGGGGTGGACGGGATAGTGATTTCAACTCTGGTCTCCTCACCTTGTTTTTATTCTTCATATTCTTATATGGAATGCTAAGAATATTCACACTATATTATCTCCCTTTCTATTCTTGGTCAGTTCAATTTTGCGGTTTTCCTTAAAAATTAAGACAATAAAAGTTTGTTCGTATATGTAAATTTGGAAGCTTTAACGTTTTCGATTTATAGAGCCAAGAATAATTTCACTCTGCTTCTCCTTAATATTCTTAGTTTATTTCGCTTTTATTTCCTCCCTCATATTCTTCCTATTCTTTGGTCGCTCTTTGAAGACTAAGGCTGAAAAGAAAGGATTTTTTGTCGCTTAGAATTAATAGACTTTATGAACTTAATTTCCTTTAGATGAGAATAGCTAATCTCTGCTACCCCTTTCAAAGCTAAAAATAAGGAAGTAAAAATGCGCCGAAGTTTCTTTGGCGCAATCGAGTTTTCTGTACAGCCGGTGCAGAGTGTGATCGAGGCCACCGAAGATAGGTCTATCTTTCGGTGGCCTATCCTATATCGTTGCCAGGGGCACGGTTATGGCGAAATTTAACCTTAAATAAAATAAAAATACTGAGGCTAGAGGGCTGCAATTTGGTATGTTTGTTGATTGGAGTGTGGATGACCAACATACCAATTTGCAGCCCTCTAGCCTCAGTAGTTTTTAAGCTCTGGGGGCGGACAGAAAAAGTGCTGATAGAATAAAGTGCGGACGGACAGATAAAGCCGGCACAATAGTTTACTTTTACAGAAAACTAAAGACTTTAGAATGGAAGAAGACCCTGGTATTATTTTTAAGATTTCTGACATCTCCTTTCTCTTCTCCATTCTTAGTGTGGTTCCATATTCCTTCATTTGTTTCACATTCTTTATTCCTCGCTATCTTTTCAAAGGAAAGAACCCCTTAGCGGGTAGTACCATCAGTGCACCTCATGCGGTGCACTGTAGGCATTGCTTAAGGTTCTTTGCAGCGTCCCTTCCATAGGCCCCTAGCTGCAACCCCATTTCGTTCCTTTTACTGTACCTCCTTTCATATTCTCTTACTTCCATCTTACTTTCCACCCACTGCTAACAATTGATTCATAGTGCAACTGCTTTGAGGTTTTCCTCCTGTTACACCTTTCAAACCTTTTTTACTGTCAATTTCCCTTTCAGCGCTGCATGACCTCATAGGTCCCAGTGCCTGGCCTTTGGCCTAAATTCTATATTCAATTCAGAGGGAAGGTGGGCTGAAAGCGTCTTTCTATAAGAAAATTAAATGCTGTTATTGAGAATATATATATCTCCCCTGGCTAAGAATAGGGACAAACCATTCCTTCTTTTATATTCTTGTTTTTTTCGTTCTTAGTTGCTTTCTCCTTTAGGGGAGAGATGGAAAGAAAGTTTGCTTTCTTTCCACGGTACTTTCTCCGCCTGGAGAAAGGGTGTGTGAAAGTTTTTTCTAGTGCAGATAAATAACTACGAGTCTACGCTTGTTTGAAAGTTTGTTTTTACAAGCTAATGGTTCTTGAGGCTTGTTATATAATAATAATAATAATAATAATAATAATAATAATAATAATAATAATAATAATAATAATAGGTAGGCAGTAGACATATATATATATATATATATATATATATATATATATATATATATATATATATATATATACATACATATATAATAAAACAATATTCTCACCAATACAAGAGGCATTATATATATAATTGTCATATATAATGAAACAAAGAATACCCTTTACGTTCGAATAATAAATACAAGAGTCGCATTTAACACATGATACATTTCTTCTTTTGCATTCATGTGTTTCCCTAACTGTCATACTAATATTCATAATAATAATAATAATAATAATAATAATAATAATAAATAATAATAATCCAGTTATCAGGCATACAACAAGAATATAATTTCAGACAATTTACTGCAATCTCACAACTCCACAACAAATAATAATAATAATAATAATAATAATAATAATAATAATAATAATAATAATAATAATTTTCCAGTTATCAGGCTGAGATACTCAACTCATGGAAACGATCATTATAATAATTTCAGACAATTTACTGCAGTTATCAGGCTGAGATAATAATAATAATAATAATAATTTTCCAGTTATCAGGCTGAGATACTCAACTCATGAAAACGATCATTATAATAATTTCAGACAATTTACTGCAATAGCTTCACAACTCCACAACAGCGGGCATTTTGTAAATCGAATAATAATAATAATAATAATAATAATAATAATAATAATAATAATAATAATTTTTCCAGTTATCAGGCTGAGAAACTCAGCGCATGGAAACGATCATTATCATTTCAGATAATTTACCGTAACAGTAAGACAAAGGACCCATGACCAGTTCAGCTGGGCTGAACTCAGCGCATGAAACGCCATGAATTATATTTACCGATCTAGAGAGAAAGGACCCAGACCAGAGGAACTCCGCGCCATAATTATATTTGCATCTAGAGGAGAGAGAGAGAGAAAAGCAATAAGAGAGAGAGAGAGAGAGAGAGGAGCGATAACATTACCAAAAGCAATAACAAAGGCGATAACGATAACAATAACAGTATGTTTAGGGAGGGAGTTATTATCTCTCTCAAGCACTGAACGACTTCTAGCTTTGGGTAGTTAATAGTCGTCGAAGCTTCGCTTCGTCGAAGTGCATTAGCGAATGGGGATGACATTCTGCAGGGGTCAAATGACGCTCTGGGATGTCTTAGAGATATAAGGACACGTTTTAGTCAGTTTAGTAAATATTGCAAGACCATTTTCTAAAGCATTTAAGGAAAGTGTCGGAATATTATTTTAGAATCATTACAGCAAACGCTGTATATTATTATTTTGTTTCCGTAGGAGGGTATGCCGTCAGTGAACCTCACGGGGTGCACTGTAGGCATTACTAAAGGTTCTAACCCCTTTCATTACTTTTACTGTACCTCCATTCATATTCTCTCTTCCATTTTGCTGTCCAACCTCTCCTAAATGTTTCATAGTACAACTGCTTTGAGGTTTTCCCCCTGTTACACCTTTCAAACCTTTTACTCTCAGTTTTCCTTTCAGTGCTGAATAACCTCGTAGGTTCCAGCGCTTGGTCTTTGGCCTAAACTCTCTATATTCCGTTCCGTTCTTATATTATTTTGTGTAGGGCATTCTGATATTTATTAGAGTTAAGGAAATGTTTCAATAAATGTCTTAAAACTGCTTTTTGAGGCATTGCACTAAAACGTTAAACTATTTAAGAATAATTTCAATGAGCATTGTATATATTGTTGTGTAGGGCATTCAGATATTTCATAAAGATGATGATACATTTCATAAAATTGTATAAAACAGTTTTGGAAAGCATTACAGAAAACGTTATGAAATTTTATAGAATCATTTCAGTACAGGTTGTATATTATTTTGTGTGGGGCTTTCAGATATTTCATAATGATGATGATGCATTTCATAAAATTGTATAAAACTGTTTTCTAAAGCATTGCAGTGAATGTTATAAAATTTTATAGAATCGTTTCAGTAAACGTTATACATATTTTAGTGTAGGCATTCTAATATTTTCTCAAGCATAACAATGTTATAAAATTTTATAGAATCATTTCAGTAAACGTTGTATATATATTTGTGTAGGGCATTCTGATAACTCTGGGAGTTAAGGACAAATTTCAATAAATGTTGTGAAGTTGCTTTCTAAAGCATTACTGTAAATGTTATAAAATTACTTGAGAATCATTTTAACAAACGTCGTATATTATTTTGTTTAGGAAATGTGGAACATTCAGTCTTATGGATTCTTCATTCTTTGAATGACGAGGAAATGTCAGTGAATATTATGTGATTTATTTCTAATAAATTTGAAGCGTAGAATTCGGTCACAGGGGAATTATAATTTATCCAACAGTATTACATTATTACCAGTGGTTAAAATGCTGCAGTAAACAAATTTATTGGGTTTACTCAGGTTACAAAGTTTATCAACGCTACTATAAGCAAACTAATTAGGCGTGCTTAGTGTTAGTACGTAATGTAATTTTTTAGATATAAAATATAAATTCGAACCCTCCTTCTTAAAAGGGGGCAGATATTTAAAATAGAAAAAATGTAGATGGAAGGCATCAAATAGAATTATAGCTGGAAAATCATGGTGCGTTGAATTCTCCTTAGCTAAGAATCGCAAATTGAAAGTCTAAGAATCAGGCAAAGTATATGAAATCGTAAAAGCAGAAACAATGATCTTCAAATCCCTTCATAGCAGGAAACAGCAGCGGGAAATTGGTCAGAGAACAGAGCCAAAACAATTATCTGAGACATGTTGTTCGCAAAATTATATATTTCCACAAGAAAATAACATCTATTCCCGAAAGTATTTTCCCGAGATGTAACCGAGTACTGTGTGGGACCTGTCCCTGAAAAAAGCGGGACGCCATATCTTAATAGCCATAGAATTTTTTTGAAAATAATCCCATTATGTTTCCTAAACCCAAATTTCAACAAAGGTACTCCAACACGTTTCCCTGAAAAAAGCGGGACGCCATGTCTTAAAAACTTACCATAGAATTTTCTTGAAAATAATCTCATGTTTCCCACACCCAGAGTACAGCAATGGTATTCTAACCTAACCTAACCTCTCCTAACCTAACTAACCTAACCTAACCTCTCCTAACATAACCAACCTAACCTAACCTCTCCTAACCTAACCTAACTTAACCTAACATAACCCACCTAACCCAACCTAACCTAACCAACCAACCAACCAACCTAACCTAACCTACCTAACCTAACCTAACCTAACCTAACCTAACCTAACATACCGCACCTAACCTAACCTAACCTAACATAACCCACCTAACCTAACCTAACCCAACCTAACCTAACCTAACCTAACCAACCTAACCTAACCTACTTAACCTACTTAACCTAACCTAGGGGCGTGGCAAAAAAACAAACCGGGGCTGGTGCAATACTAGCATACATCTCCGGAATTTGATTCCATGAAGGCATATCTGCAAACAATGGACAGTTCTCGTAACGGTGCCAGTTCGGAACGAGAAAATGATTGAACAATATTTAACAAAATTGGCTTCAAAGGGAAATTGATGTAAGAAAAAAAATGTTTGACGCTTGAATAGACTGAAGTAGTACACGAACGTTAGAGGAATTCTTGCAATGATTATTAATAACTGCATGTACCGAGGTACTGTAAGAATTATTTTTAGAATTATAATAATTCTGCCTCATATTGTTGTAACTTCCGGCAAAGGGAAATTATATTGCTTTACCTTAGAATGTATATATGACATGTGAAACGTTTATATATATATATATATATATATATATATATATATATATATATATATATATATATATATATATATATATACTTATTTATCTATTCATTTATATATTTATTTATTTATTTTACATACATTTCTATATATCATATACCCGTAGGGAGTAATGCGCCTATTTTTTTTAGCCTTTTACTTTACTTCCATTCCCCCTTCCTTCCTTCCTTCCGTTTTATTGTCCAACCTCTCTTATTATTACTCCTTCTCCCAGTTCCACCTTTAGATCCTCATAATTCATCTCCTTTATTTTCCTGATTTTTTAATCTTGCTGTCCACCCACTCTAACTCCCTCTTTTTCAATTTCCTGAGCGCTGATTGGCCGAAAGTGCCCCACTGCTTGGCCTGGCAGCATAAATTTCGTAATATCAATCAAATATTTTTGTTTATCATATTTATTTGCATAAACAAACTGTCTATACTTTGTCAATTCAATTCATCATATATTCATCATTTTATCATTGTGTTCTTCCCATCCTTTTATTTTTCATCTCCTCCTGTTCTTCCTTTTCGCGTCTTTATTCAGTTTTGCCTAAATTTCGTGAAATCAATCAAATAGTTTTAGTAATTATATAACATATTTGCATACAAAATTCCCTGCATTTGTCAGCTAAATTCTTCACATACTTCTCTTATATATTCGTTTCCCTTTCAATTTCTATTTACCTCCTTCTGTTTCTCTTCTTCGCATCTTTATTCATTTTTGCATAGATTTCGTGAAATTTATTAACTATTTTTTTATTTATCATATATTTCCATACAAAATTCCCTATATTCGTCATCTCAGTTCTTCACATACTTCTCTTTCATCCTCTAATTATCTCCTGATTTTCGTCTTCTCATCTTTATTCAGTTTTGCCTAAATTTCATGAAATCAATGAAATATTTTTATTCGTCATAATATATTTGCATACAAAATTTCCTACATTTGTCATCTCAATTCTTCACATACTTCTCTTATATATTAGTTTTCTTTCCAACCTCTATTTATCTCCTTTTGCTTTTCCCCTTCGCATCTTTATTCATTTTTGTTCTCTTTATTTTGCTTCTGGGCGACGCTGCTACGCCTGAGGGCGAGCTCTTCTCCCCCCCTCCCCCCCCCCAAGAGTAAAAATCTTTTATTTGCAATACTCCTTTGGGAGCGTCCTTCGAACAAGGGCTTGACACGTGGGAAGAATGGCTTCTTTGTTTTTTGTTTTTTATTTATTTTTTTTTGTGTGTTCTCTTTGGTTTGTCTTCGCTTTGGAACCTGTTGGTTGAAGGTGGGTTTAGTTAGGTTTGAAGGGAGATGGAAGTTTGTGATCGTAGGTAGATGCTATATATATATATATATATATATATATATGTGTGTGTGTGTGTGTAATATTATATTTATATTTATATATATACATACATACATACATACATACATACATGCATTTGTGTGTGATTGATGGCAGCATCTGCCTAGGATCATAACCTTATATTACCAAGAGCAATACCTTACTAAGAGCAATACATTTCAACCCCACCACAGTTTCAAAGTCAGCTACACAAATAAACTTCTTTTCAAACCTAGGAAACAATAAACTAGAGAACTAGACCTGAAGTCTAGGGAAAATATAAGAAAAATCTTCAGGAATGTAATATCTTTTGGCTTCCTCAAAAAAACGAAAACATCAAAGATAAGTAGTTCCTTTATCTCACAGCGACCACGCCCTAACTTTCTGAGTCTTCTTCTACTAAGCTAAGCCACTCTCTGATATTCAGAAGGCCTTAGGATTATCATTTTTTGTTTTGGTTCTTTCAAAGTTGGGGTATCTGTTCTGAAAGGGCTGTAAATGTAGAGATTTTAAGAGCTAGTAAATTGATGATGTATTGTCTTAATAGTAAAAATATTTTTGGATTTATTTATTTTCATGTAGGATTTAAATGCAGATTTGAAAAGCAAGTAAATTAATGATTCATTGTCTTCATAGTTAAAATATTTTTGGTTTTGTTTTCATGTGGGATTTAAATATAGAGATTTTGAAAGCTAGTGATTTATTGTCTTGATAGTAAAAATATTTTGGGATTTATTTATTTACATCCCTGTAGGGTTTAAATGCAGAGATTTTAAAAGCTAGTAAATTAATGATTTATTGTCTTGAAAGTAAAAATATTTTTGGATTTATTTGCATGTAGGATTTAAATGCAGAGATTTGAAAAGCTAGTTAATTAATGGCTTATTGTCTTGATAGTAAAAATATTTTTGGATTTATTTTCATGTATGATTTAAATGTAGAGATTTTAAAAGCTAGAAAATAACGATTTATTTTCTTGATAGTAAAATATTTTGTTTAATATTTCATTGTGTAAGGAGTCCAGGCTTTAATCATTGCTTCTAAATTTCATTTATCCTCCAGATTTGATGGTGACACTATCTCATATAACCTAAATAAAGCCAATTTTTATGTACATGATTGATCATTATAATAAAATATCCTTAAACTCTCCATTCATATAAAATCAAATTTATCCATTATTTACGTACATCACAAAATTCCTGATATAATTCTGAAATAATTCTCATTAACCATGTCATACATCATTGAAAATAACTGTGGGTGACATTTTTATTTATATCAAACTTTTATGCACTTAGTCAATCGTGGTTTTAAAATTCCCCATTTATATAAAAAAAGGGCCTTATTTATCCACTATTAACCCACACCTAAAAATTCCCGATATAATTCCAAAATAATTCTCATTAACTATGTCATACATCTTTGAAAATACCGCTTTCAATCAAATCAAGAAATCCTTAGTTTGCTAGTTTTAAAAATCTCTCCATATACCTATTTTTTGAAACTAATAAAAATTAGAAGCAATGACTAAAGTTTGGAGTCCTTACACGTGCAAAAAAATACCCCAAAATATTTGATTGTCAAGAAAATAAATAATTTATTCACTACCTCTAAAAATTAATTATCTAACGCCCACTACAAACACCACAACGTATGATATAACAGATATTAGTATCACTTACCAACATGTTTCCTGCAACGCAGATGTCAAGGGATCAAGTGCTCTCTCTCTCTCTCTCTCTCTCTCTCTCTCTCTCTCTCTCTCTCTCTCTCCCCCAATCACCTTTGACCTTCCTGCTGTCGTCGCTTGGGGAAACGGCAGGTGCTGAAGTCGCTATCATTACAACATTCTTGACTCGTCTTACTTTGCAGTAAAGCTGCATTCTGTCATTTTGCCCAGGAGTCACATTGAACTGCGCATCGGTTTTGAAGGGATTTCTCGTTTTGTCGTGGGATTACATTTGACTGGGCATCGGTATTGAACGGATTTCTACTTTTGTCGTGGGATCACATTTGACGGAGCATCGGTACAGAACGGATTTCTCGTTTTGTTGTGGGATTATATTTGACTGCGCATCGGTTTTGAACGGATTTCTCGTTTTGCTCAGGAACCACATTGCACTGCGCATTGGTTTTGAACGGATTTCTCGTTTTGTTGTGGGATTACATTTGACTGCGCACTGCTTTTGATTGCTCGTTTTGATTTTTGAACGTTTTGTTGTTGGGATTACATTTGACTGCACATCGTAATTGATAGGATTTCTCGTTTTGTGGTGGGACTACATTTGACTGCACCGGTTGTGAACGGAGTTCTCGTTTTTGAGGGATTACATTTGACTGCGCTTTGGTACTGATAGCATTTCTCGTTTTGTTGTGGGATTACATTTAACTGCGCACTGCTTTTGATAGGATTTCCCGTTTTGTTGTGAGATTATTTTTGACTGCGCATCGGAATTGATAGATTTCTCGTTTTGTGTTGGGACTACATTTGACTGTGCATCGGTTGTGAACGGATTTCTCGTTTTGTTGTTTGATTACATTTGACTGCGCATCGGTATTGATAGCATTTCTCGTTTTGTTGTGGGATTACATTTAACTGCGCACTGCTTTTGATAGGTTTTCTCGTTTTGTTGTGGGGTTACATTTGACTGCGCATCGGTTTTGAACGGATTTCTCATTTTGCTCAGGAATCACATTCAACTGCACGTCGGTTTTGAACAGATTTCTCGTTTTGTTGTGGGATTACATTTGACTGCGCATCGGATTCGAACGAATTTCTCGTTTTTATTGGATTACATTAGGCTGCGCATCGGTACTTAAAAGATTTCTCGATTTGTCGTCGGATTACATCTTACTGTGCATTGCTTTTGATAGGATTTCTGGTTTTGTTATTGGAATACATTAGACTATATATATATATATACATATATATATATATATATATATATTTGTATATATATATATATATATATATATATATATATATATATATATATATATATATATAATGTATATATATATATATATATATATATATATATATATATATATATATATATATATATATATATATATATATATACATACATACATACACCCACACATATACACACCCAAACACGAAGCCAGACAGGAAATGCTACGTCCATAAACAAAGGAAAAGAAAGGAAAAATGCAGATAAAACTCCGGAAGGGGCCAAAGAATTTTACGTCTCTTAATTCAGTTCAAACATTTGCTGTGAAAATACATGAAGTGTGGACTGGAGATAATAGCCTAATTCAGCTGAAGGATAAAGAATCTCTCTCTCTCTCTCTCTCTCTCTCTCTCTCTCTCTCTCTCTCTCTTTCTTTTTCCCTAATTGATAAAATGAGTGACAAAAAATATAGATTCTCTCTCTCTCTCTCTCTCTCTCTCTCTCTCTCTCTCTCTCTCTCTCTCTCTCTCTCTCTCTTTTGCTTTACAGGTTTTTCCCAAGTGATAAGATGAAGGGCAAAAAAATATAATCAAGAAAAAACTCCTCTCTCTCTCTCTCTCTCTCTCTCTCTCTCTCTCTCTCTCTCTCTCTCTCTGTCCTTTTTTCAACCAAGTGATAAGATATACAAAAAGTAATCAACCAGAAACTCTCTCTCTCTCTCTCTCTCTCTCTCTCTCTCTCTCTCTCTCTCTCTCTCTCTCTCTCTCTCTAGGTCCTTTTAGTTTTTTCCCCAACTGATAATATGCAGGGCAAAAAAAATATAATCAAGAAGAAACTCTCCTCTCTCTCTCTCTCTCTCTCTCTCTCTCTCTCTCTCTCTCTCTCTCTCCTCAAGTGATAAGACGGAGGATGAAAGAAAAACGAGAGGAGAAGACATAGCAATATATCTCGGAGAATCTTTATCGAGCTGAGCAAATAGAAAGGGAGAGGAATGAAGGAAGAAAAAAAAAGAAAAGAAAAAGAAATATCAGGAAAATATTGATGGGAAAAAAATATGGCAGGCAGTTAAGCCCTAATGGGCGAGGGTGAGAGAAAATCAAACATGTTAAGAATCGAGGAATTGATAAGGAGGAGGAGAGGGCACGATAAAAGGGGAACTAGGGAAGAAGAAGAAGAAGAAGAAGAAGGAGATGAAGAAGAGGAAGAAGAAGGTATTTCCTTCAAGAGAATCAGAATAAAGATGTGATTTAAGAATCTGGGAATTGATAAAAAAAGGTAAAAAAATGGAACTAGTGGAGAGAGAGAGAGAGAGAGAGAGAGAGAGACAGACAGACAGACAGACAGACATATTTACGCGAAGAGAATCAGAATAAAAGAAGGAGGTGATTGAGACGCGAATAAAAGTGGGGGGAATGAAGACGTAAAAAGAATTAAAAGACAGAATTTAAAAAAAATATATGAATGGCTTGTTAGGGCACTTCATTACGAAGGTAAGAGGAGAGAAGGAATATATAATAGATTATTATAGACGTTTGAAAAACGAGGATTTATTGAAGTTATGTTCAATATGAAGGGAAGATGGATGTCATTTCAACGATTAGGAAAGGGGCATCGTTTCATTACGTCGGTCGGTGATTGAATTATTTCGTTCGAAGTAGGGTAATTATTATGAATATATTTTTGAAGTGTTATTGACATTAGAATGATATATTTTGTCTTGTTGATGATAATGAGTATGGTTTATATATATATATATATATATATATATATATATATATATATATATATATATATATATATATATATATATATAAATATATATATACAGGTATATATAGGTATCATATTAACTTCCTTGGTATGGGTATGGTACGGACATGGGTTTGGGTATGGGTATGGTGCAGATATGTGTATGGATATGGTACAGATACGGGTATGGGCATGGGTATGACACAGATATGGGTATGGGTATGGACATGGGTATGGGCATGGGTATGACACAGATATGGGTATGGGTATGGACATGGGTATGGGCATGGGTATGACACAGATATGGGTATGGGTATGGACATGGGTATGGGCATGAGTATGACACAGATATGGGTATGGGTATGGGTATGGGTATGGTACGGATATGGGAACTAGCAAATGCAAGCAATAGCGAGCATCTCCTAGTATATAATTATGTATAAATTTATATATTTGTGTATATATATATATATATATATACAGTATATATATATATATATATATATATATATATATATATATATATATATATATATGCATTCTTACACACACACAGTTCACACTTCTTTTCAAATGGTGGTCATAATGCCAAATTCACATTAATTTTTACTACTGTTCCCACTTAGGTATCTACTAATTTTATTCTTTCATTTCCCTCCCATGTTTAATTTTATATCCATTGCCTCAACCTCTCATCGAAAATGGACATTTTTATTCGCAAAACCCTAGTGTAGGCAATTACACTCCCTTGCTGTTGTTAATATATATCCTGTTAATTTTCTGGTCTGCTGTACTTACTACATGCAATGTTAAAAACCTTTTTCTTGTGCTGTTTTGACAGAAATAAACAAGTAAGAATTGCGCCGAAGTTTCTTCGGCGCAGTCGAGTTCTCCGTACAGCCGCTACAGCATCAAATCAAGGCCACCGGAAATAGATCTATCTTTCGGTGGTCTCGGTATAATGCTGCATGCGCCGCGACTCATTAAACTTTAACCACGGCCCGGTGGTGTCCTGTCCTATATCGTTGCCAGAAGTACGATCATGGCTAACTTTAACCTTAAATAAAATGAAAACTACTGAGGCTTGAGGGCTGCAATTTGGTATGTTTGATGATTGGAGGGTGGATGATCAATATACCAATTTGCAGCCCTCTAGCCTCAGTAGTTTTTAAGATCTGAGAGCGGAGAGAAAAAGTGCGGACGGACAGACAAAGCCGGCACAATAGTTTTCTTTTACAGAAAACTGAAAGTCAAGGAATCATTTGGGTTATAAAAAATTGCATTTAAAAACTGATTGTTAATAAGACGTCTTTCGTAATTAGGGATCTACTGTATATATGGATTATTGTGCTTTGATAAGTGAAGTGTATAACTACAATTAGAGCTTTTAGGTAAATTTAATGTTTTTTCAAAAAGACAACTTGTTACTGAGACAAATAATGTTAGTACTCGTATCTTCACATGGGGCTGTTGAACTGAGCTGAACTGAATATAGAATTTAGGCCAAAGGCCAAGCACTGGGACCAACGAGGTCATTCAGCGCTGAAACGGAAACTGACAGCAAAAGGTTTGAAAGGTGTAACAGGAGGAAAACCTCAAAGCAGTTGCACTATGAATCAATTGTTAGGAGAGGGCTGAGGAAAGCAAGATGGAAGAAAGAGAATATGAAAGGAGGGACAGTAAAATGAACGAAAGGGATTGCTGCAGCTAGGGGCCTAAGGATGGAAGTTGCAAAGAACCTTAAGTAATGCCTACAGTGCACTGCATGAGGTGCACTGACGGCACTACCTCCCTACTGGGCACATGGGGCTGTTAATAAACACTCTAAAGGTACTTTTTTGGCGTCCAAATTTGTCTAGCTAAAATAAACTATTTACGAGTTAGTAAATCTAGAATAATTTATGAGGCTATCGTTCGGATTTCTAGAAACCTCAAACGTTTATTTACTTTAATGTCGACGTCCAAAGATTTTCAGTCAGGCAGAAAAATTGAGCAAGGTCAGAAGATGGAATTTTAATCGAGTTTCAGTATGATTGGCTGGGAGTCATTTTCACGTTCATCATGAAACGTGCAGACGTTTCAGTTTCAAAATAAATGAGACACTTTGCGCAAACGTTTACATTTTTGTAATAAATGAGACACTGCGCAACCGTTTATATTTTTAATAAATGAGACACTGAGCAAATTACATTTTTTTAATAAATGAGACACTGCGCAAATGTTTACATTTTTTAATAAATGAGACACTTTGTTCAAACGTTTACATATTTTAATAAATGAGACACTGCGCGAACCTTTAAACTTTCAAATAAATGAGACACTACGCAAATATTTTATTTTTGGAATAAATGGGACACTGAGCAAACTTTTACATTTTGTAATAAATGAGATACTGCGCAAACGTTTACATTTTTAATAAATGAAACACTGCGCAAACATGTAAAATACATTTTTTTATAAATGAGACACTGCGCAAACGTTTAATTTTTATAATAAATGAGACATTTTTCGCAAACGTTTACAGTTTTTAATAAATGAGACACTGCGCAAGCGTTTAATATTTTTAATAAATGAGACACTGTGCAAACGTCTACATTTTTTAATAAGTGAGACACTGCGCAAACGTTTAACTTTTCAAATAAATGAGACACTTTGCGCCAACGTTCAATTTTTGTGGTAAGGAGACAGTTTACGCAAATGTTTAATTTTTGTAGTAAAGGAACACCCCAAACGTTTACATTTTTTAATAAATGAAACACTGCGTAGACGTTTACATTTTTAAATAAATGAGGCACTTTGCGAAAACGTTTGCATTTTAAAATAAATGAGACACTTTGTGCAAAGGTTTAATTTCTGTAACAAATGAGACACTGCGCAAACGTAATTTTTTTTAAATAAATGAAACACTTTAAGTAAACTTTCAAATTTTAAAATAAATGAGGCATTATGCGCAAACGTTCATATTTTTAAACAAATGAAACAAGTTTTTAAATAACCGAGACACTTTGGGAAAACGTTTAAATTTAAATAAAAAACTTTACGCAAACATTTACGTTTTTAAACAAAGTAACGGATTACATAAACGTTTAAATTTTCAAACACACTGAACGATTTACGCAAACGTTTGCATTAAAGAAAGATAAGTATTAGGAGTCAAATATGTTTAAAATCTAGGAAAACATTTCAAGTCTAAATGTAACAATTACCTTAATAATAATAATTGGCCTTATATTACCTTACGGGCAGACAAAAATATAAATAATTCATTAGCGAACATCCATCACCTTTCTGTAAATAATGGTGATTATTGGTCAAATTAATAATTAACCTTTTTTCCGATAAATGGAAAACGGTCCCTCTATTTCGTATTTAAATGAATTCAGTCGCTGATGTGGTAATAACCTTATTAGTGAATTAATTCATATTTTGTAACTGATAACTGCATTAGCTCTTTGACACTTGTTTAGGAGAGCTGTTTGTTGTTCTGACGCTATTACTACTGCTGCTAACATTATTATTATTATTATTATTATTATTATTATTATTATTATTATTATTATTGAACCTTATTATATATAAGATATATACCTACTCTGTACATATATATATATATATATATATATATATATATATATATATATATATATATATATATATATATATATATATATATATATATATATATATATATATATATATATATATATATATATATATCATCAAGACTGTTGTGTGTGTGTGTGTGTGTGTGTGTGTGTGTGTGTGTGTGTGTATAGTTTATCTCAAAATTATATGATTATTTTTCTAAAATTTTATGATTTTTATAAAAGAGTTTTTCCAATTTTAATATTTTTCATTTATGTTATTATTATCTAAATCTTTAATATCATTATTTTGTCATTATTTTTCATGGGGGGGGGCACGTGCCCAGGTGCCCCCCACCCCTGGATCCTCTAATGGGGACCACTGACTTGAAATTCAGACTTGCAAAGAATATTATGGAGTTCATTTGAAAGAAGTATCTGTGAAGGTAATGGGAAATATAGAAGGAAAGAAGGAATCAGTCATTAGAAAAGAAAATAATAATAATAATAATAATAATAATAATAATAATAATAATAATAATAATAATAATAATAATAATAAAGTATCCACTGATATTGCCTATTCCATGGCCATCTTTACTGCTTCTGACACAAGTACAAAGAATAAAAAAAATTCCCTGATTCTGAATTTCAGAGGTACGTAAAGTCCATAGGGTTGGGGCATACTGTCCCGGCCCTCTCTTATATGACTTTAATTCTCTGTTTTGTTGGTTTTGATAATAATCGACTTACGTGACTCAAAAAGGGTGGTTGTGAAAAATCTAAACAATTTATTCACTGCATAAAAAGGTTGTAACTGAAAAATAACAAATATTATTATTATTATTATTATTATTTTATTAGTGGATGAAACCTAATCCTATGGAACAAGTATACCAAAGGGGCCATTGACTTGAAATTCAAGCCTCCAAAGAATGTTGGTTTCAAACTCTCCACTGCAGATCCCACACTGCAGCAGTAACTGATCACGATATAGAGCCAGTGATTTTTCATTGCCCCGGGGGAGACGCGAACCATCGACATCTGAGTGACATTCCGCGACGCTAACCACTATACCAGCGGACCAGATGAGCATAAAGGGTAAAAATTGATGATTGTGTACGAGATGACTGACAGTAAATTAGTAAATTGAGAAGAAGAAGAAGAAGAATGTAAGACAAAGTGGAATAAAGAGAGACGAAGCAAATATGAGGCAAAGCCGACAGAACCGTCAACACTAAAGAGAAAATGCAATAACTGTGAGTAAAGGAAGAGGAGAGGAGGAGAAGGAGACAAGGAAAACCGAGAAAGTGGGAGAAGAAAATGCAGAATAAACGTGGAGGAAGGGGATGTAAAAATTGAAAGCAAGAGAGGATATAACGCCAAGAGAAGACGGCAGGATAATGGAATGGGGAATAAAGAGGGAACTGTAGTGGAAGAAGATTGAAAAATCTGGGCAGAGTGAAGGATAAAGTGGAATAAGCAAAGAGTGGAAAGAAATTGGTGTCGGAGCTGAAAGCAAGGAAGAATTGGCGCCGAAAGAACAAGGAATAAGAAGAAAATGATAAAATGACCTGTTTTAGACCAAAATACAATAGCGCTGGTTACCTAAGGTTCCTTTGTTGCCCAGGCCTGAACCAGAGAGAACATTGAAAAGATAATAATAAATAGGACCAGAGACAAGATAAAGGTAAAATGAGAATTAGGAAACAGGAAAAATAATAAATGAAGAGAAATGGACAAGAAATAAGAAGAAAATAGCTAAATGATCTACTAAGATCAAAATACAATAGAACAGGCCACCTAATCTCCATTTCTTGCCCAGGCCTGAACCTAACAAAAAATAATACTAAAAAGATAATAATAAAAAAAGAACTAGAAACGAGATAAAGATAAAAGGGGAGTCAGAGAGAAGAAAAACAATAATGAAGAGAAAATGAATGAAATTTCCAGAGGAAACGGAAAGCGATAACGAATAAAGGGAACGGAGAGAACAAAGGAAAGCGAGAGAGAAGGAGAATAAAAAAAAGGAACAGAGAGACAGAAGAAAAAGAAAAGCAAAGAGAGAGAGAGAGAAGTCAAAGGAATAACATTGGACAGAAAATTTCGGGGAGAGAGAGAGAGAGAGAGAGAGAGAGAGAGAGATGTTTTTAAAAGAGAAAATGAGTGAAACTGGGACAGGAAAGGAGAGAAAAGAGAAAGTGGACAGAGAGAGAGAGAGAGAGAGAGAGAGAGAGAGCATAAGTAGATTTAGAAAGGAAACTACCTACACATAGGTAGTTTAGATGGAGTAATGTGTTTATGTGTGTGTAAAAGAGAGAGAGAGAGAGAGAGAGAGAGAGAGAGAGAGAGAGAGAGAGAGAGAGAGAGAGAGAGAGAGCTGAGAGTGCTAGAGAGAGAGAGAGAGAGAGAGAGAGAGAGAGATATGGACAGAGAAACTACCTAGACACAGGAGAGTTAGAGAGGAGAGAGAATAATGATATCCACGGAAACTACCTGTTATATGTTAATGTATTTACGTGTATTCGTGTGTGTGTAGAGAGAGAGAGAGAGAGAGAGAGAGAGAGAGAGAGAGAGAAATATATATAACGGCTTAGAGTAGCATGAATTAACTGAAGTAAAAATCGAGAAATATCACGAATCAAATGAGGTAGAACCTCCCACCGATTGGGTGCCTACACAATCAAAGTCAGGGAAAACCGTTCCTTTTAACCTTGCTCGGAAGAATTTAATTATAGTGGAACAGCCGAGTAGCAGCTATTTCACTTCCTAATCTCGATGGATAGGTATCTCTTTTAAAGTCTTAAATAATTATATATATATATATATATATATATATATATATATATATATATATATATATATATATATATATATATATTATAAAAATTCAGAAATATGGAAGTGTTCCTTATCTTATAAAAAGGATGAAGAGAGAGAGAGAGGGAGAGAGAGAGAGGAAATCCCTAAGCCTTAGAATAAGTGAGCCATAATTCGTAGAGGGACGAATGACCTCGTATTAAAAGAGGTAATTGTTTGGTCCGCGTATTACTTTAAATTAGAAAATTTCACGACCTCATTACCATGCGATTATGGCACCATAAAGTAAATTAATAGCTTCAATGAATGAGGGGTTAAAGGTACTGCCTTTCCAGTAACAGAATTATTTTAAGGTGATAAGAAATTATCGAGGACGTTGTACAATTATCTTTAGTTACCGGTTATAGAAGTGAGAAAAATGTCGTTTACAAAATTCGTGAATACAAGATTAAATCGATACGAAAAATATAAAAATATGTATGTTTTTAATATGTGTTCTATGTATGTATATATATATACATACATACATATATATATACATATACATATATATATATATATATATATATATATATATATATATATATATATATATATATATATAATATAATTATTCATTATTTGACTGAGGAAATCGAAAAACAATGATTATATCGCATATCGAAAATAATCCCATCTTACCCATTCAATAAAACCAATATCCTTCCCTCACATCCTATCAAAATCCTGCCTCCTTGAACTTGGAATCCTGTTGTTCCCAAGAAACAAAGACTTTGATGTCCCGGGCAATATAAATTCTCCGGAATTTCGGGAATATTCCGCATGGAATATGATAAATGCTTTGCATATTTGGCTGTGCCCAGCCTTTCAATTCTAATGTGAAATTAAAAGGCAGACTCTTCAGGGCCTGAAGGCAGGGATGTTTGTAGAAATTTCTTCTTCTTTCTGGAGATTCTGAGATTTTGTGCTGTGAGGTGCTTGGGATTGAAATGTTTATATATATATATATATATATATATATATATATATATATATATATATATATATATATATATATATATAATATGTGTTAGATTGAAATCTTATATATATATATATATATATATATATATATATATATATATATATATATATATATATATATATATATATATATATATAATTGCCATTTTTCCACATTTATTAGATCTAAGGAAAACACAACCGTTTGCCCACCAGTCAACCCAGCTGTAAAGGGTACCAATACCTGCTTAGAGCACAGTATAGGGAGTGAGGTTAGAAACTGGAAGTTTAGAGACTTCCTGAAAAACCAGTGGAAAGGAGATGACAGAGAGAGAGAGAGAGAGAGAGAGAGAGAGAGAGAGGAGGGGGAGGGAAATGGGTACTAGTACCTGCTCAGAGCACAGTATAGGGAGTGAGGTTAGCAATTGCAATTTTAGAGACTTCCTGAAAAACCAGTGGAAAAGAGGTGGCAGAGAGAGAGAGAGAGAGAGAGAGAGAGAGAGAGAGAGAGAGAGAGAGAGAGAGAGTTGGGGGGGGAGGGAAATAGATCACCAGAATTTTCAATAAATCGTCTATTGTTGACCAGTTCACGTAAACAAAGCCATAACAAACTAATAAAATCATATTCGAACCAAATACCAACATCTTTGCAAGACGACGCCGCTCGAGAAACCTTAATCTCTCCATTACCACTTGACAACTGACAGGTTCATTAGGCAATAACAAATGGCAGCAGGCGATGCTTCCGGGCAAGAAGGGCCTCCTTTCTCTCTCTCTCTCTCTCTCTCTCTCTCTCTCTCTCTCTCTCTCTTTCCATTTTTTTTTTCGTAAATGATGAGATGAAGGGTAAAATATATAATCAGTGAGAAATCTCTCTCTCTCTCTACCTCTCTCTCTCTCTCTCTCTCTCTCTCTCTCCTTTTCAGTTTTTTATAAGTGATAAGATGAAGGGCAAAATATATAATCAATGAGAATCTATATATATATATATATATATATATATATATATATATATATATATATATATATATATATATATATATATATATATATATTTTTTATATACATCATTAACTAAATTGCCAGATGAATATTACGTAACTATTGATTATAAATCATGAAAAACATCAGTGGAAACACTTTTACAAAAACAGGTGTGGAAATTTAACAAAACATATCAAGTTATGACGATTTAGTAACATGTTAAAAACTTTCAA